>NW_026690041.1:148482-217003 GCF_943734765.1 Anopheles ziemanni | reverse complement strand
TTCTTTTTAAAGTCACTTTAAGCACCTTCTAAACCTCATTTTGCATCGTCTCATTCTCTTTAAAGTCACCTTAAGCACCTTCTAAACACCATTTTGCATCGTCTCATTCTCTTTAAAGTCACTTTAAGCACCTTCTAAACACCATTTTGCATCGTCTCATTCTCTTTAAAGTCACTTTAAGCACCTTCTAAACACCATTTTGCATCGTCTCATTCTCTTTAAAGTCACTTTAAGCACCTTCTAAACCTCATTTTGCATCGTCTCATTCTCTTTAAAGTCACCTTAAGCACCTTCTAAACCTCATTTTGCATCGTCTCATTCTCTTTAAAGTCACTTTAAGCACCTTCTAAACACCATTTTGCATCGTCTCATTCTCTTTAAAGTCACTTTAAGCACCTTCTAAACCTCATTTTGCATCGTCTCATTCTCTTTAAAGTCACCTTAAGCACCTTCTAAACACCATTTTGCATCGTCTCATTCTCTTTAAAGTCACCTTAAGCACCTTCTAAACACCATTTTGCATCGTCTCATTCTCTTTAAAGTCACTTTAAGCACCTTCTAAACCTCATTTTGCATCGTCTCATTCTCTTTAAAGTCACCTTAAGCACCTTCTAAACACCATTTTGCATCGTCTCATTCTCTTTAAAGTCACTTTAAGCACCTTCTAAAGACCATTTTGCATCGTCTCATTCTCTTTAAAGTCACCTTAAGCACCTTCTAAACACCATTTTGCATCGTCTCATTCTCTTTAAAGTCACCTTAAGCACCTTCTAAACACCATTTTGCATCGTCTCATTCTCTTTAAAGTCACTTTAAGCACCTTCTAAACACCATTTTGCATCGTCTCATTCTCTTTAAAGTCACCTTAAGCACCTTCTAAACACCATTTTGCATCGTCTCATTCTCTTTAAAGTCACTTTAAGCACCTTCTAAACCTCATTTTGCATCGTCTCATTCTCTTTAAAGTCACCTTAAGCACCTTCTAAACACCATTTTGCATCGTCTCATTCTCTTTAAAGTCACTTTAAGCACCTTCTAAACCTCATTTTGCATCGTCTCATTCTCTTTAAAGTCACCTTAAGCACCTTCTAAACACCATTTTGCATCGTCTCATTCTCTTTAAAGTCACCTTAAGCACCTTCTAAACACCATTTTGCATCGTCTCATTCTCTTTAAAGTCACTTTAAGCACCTTCTAAACCTCATTTTGCATCGTCTCATTCTCTTTAAAGTCACCTTAAGCACCTTCTAAACACCATTTTGCATCGTTCTCATTCTCTTTAAAGTCACTTTAAGCACCTTCTAAACACCATTTTGCATCGTCTCATTCTCTTTAAAGTCACTTTAAGCACCTTCTAAACACCATTTTGCATCGTCTCATTCTCTTTAAAGTCACTTTAAGCACCTTCTAAACACCATTTTGCATCGTCTCATTCTCTTTAAAGTCACTTTAAGCACCTTCTAAACCTCATTTTGCATCGTCTCATTCTCTTTAAAGTCACCTTAAGCACCTTCTAAACACCATTTTGCATCGTCTCATTCTCTTTAAAGTCACTTTAAGCACCTTCTAAACCTCATTTTGCATCGTCTCATTCTCTTTAAAGTCACCTTAAGCACCTTCTAAACACCATTTTGCATCGTCTCATTCTCTTTAAAGTCACTTTAAGCACCTTCTAAACACCATTTTGCATCGTCTCATTCTCTTTAAAGTCACTTTAAGCACCTTCTAAACACCATTTTGCATCGTCTCATTCTCTTTAAAGTCACTTTAAGCACCTTCTAAACACCATTTTGCATCGTCTCATTCTCTTTAAAGTCACTTTAAGCACCTTCTAAACCTCATTTTGCATCGTCTCATTCTCTTTAAAGTCACTTTAAGCACCTTCTAAACACCATTTTGCATCGTCTCATTCTCTTTAAAGTCACCTTAAACACCTTCTAAACCTCATTTTGCATCGTCTCATTCTCTTTAAAGTCACCTTAAGCACCTTCTAAACACCATTTTGCATCGTCTCATTCTCTTTAAAGTCACTTTAAGCACCTTCTAAACACCATTTTGCATCGTCTCATTCTCTTTAAAGTCACTTTAAGCACCTTCTAAACCTCATTTTGCATCGTCTCATTCTCTTTAAAGTCACTTTAAGCACCTTCTAAACCTCATTTTGCATCGTCTCATTCTCTTTAAAGTCACTTTAAGCACCTTCTAAACACCATTTTGCATCGTCTCATTCTCTTTAAAGTCACTTTAAGCACCTTCTAAACACCATTTTGCATCGTCTCATTCTCTTTAAAGTCACCTCAAGCACCTTCTAAACCTCATTTTGCATCGTCTCATTCTCTTTAAAGTCACCTTAAGCACCTTCTAAACCTCATTTTGCATCGTCTCATTCTCTTTAAAGTCACTTTAAGCACCTTCTAAACCTCATTTTGCATCGTCTCATTCTCTTTAAAGTCACTTTAAGCACCTTCTAAACCTCATTTTTCATCGTCTCATTCTCTTTAAAGTCACTTTAAGCACCTTCTAAACCACATTTTGCATCGTCTCATTCTCTTTAAAGTCACTTTAAGCACCTTCTAAACACCATTTTGCATCGTCTCATTCTCTTTAAAGTCACTTTAAGCACCTTCTAAACCTCATTTTGCATCGTCTCATTCTCTTTAAAGTCACCTTAAGCACCTTCTAAACACCATTTTGCATCGTCTCATTCTCTTTAAAGTCACTTTAAGCACCTTCTAAACACCATTTTGCATCGTCTCATTCTCTTTAAAGTCACTTTAAGCACCTTCTAAACCTCATTTTGCATCGTCTCATTCTCTTTAAAGTCACTTTAAGCACCTTCTAAACACCATTTTGCATCGTCTCATTCTCTTTAAAGTCACTTTAAGCACCTTCTAAACCTCATTTTGCATCGTCTCATTCTCTTTAAAGTCACTTTAAGCACCTTCTAAACACCATTTTGCATCGTCTCATTCTCTTTAAAGTCACTTTAAGCACCTTCTAAACCTCATTTTGCATCGTCTCATTCTCTTTAAAGTCACTTTAAGCACCTTCTAAACCTCATTTTGCATCGTCTCATTCTCTTTAAAGTCACCTTAAGCACCTTCTAAACACCATTTTGCATCGTCTCATTCTCTTTAAAGCCACTTTAAGCACCTTCTAAACCTCATTTTGCATCGTCTCATTCTCTTTAAAGTCACCTTAAGCACCTTCTAAACACCATTTTGCATCGTCTCATTCTCTTTAAAGTCACTTTAAGCACCTTCTAAACACCATTTTGCATCGTCTCATTCTCTTTAAAGTCACTTTAAGCACCTTCTAAACCTCATTTTGCATCGTCTCATTCTCTTTAAAGTCACTTTAAGCACCTTCTAAACCTCATTTTGCATCGTCTCATTCTCTTTAAAGTCACTTTAAGCACCTTCTAAACACCATTTTGCATCGTCTCATTCTCTTTAAAGTCACTTTAAGCACCTTCTAAACACCATTTTGCATCGTCTCATTCTCTTTAAAGTCACTTTAAGCACCTTCTAAACACCATTTTGCATCGTCTCATTCTCTTTAAAGTCACTTTAAGCACCTTCTAAACCTCATTTTGCATCGTCTCATTCTCTTTAAAGTCACTTTAAGCACCTTCTAAACCTCATTTTGCATCGTCTCATTCTCTTTAAAGTCACTTTAAGCACCTTCTAAACACTATTTTGCATCGTCTCATTCTCTTTAAAGTCACTTTAAGCACCTTCTAAACACCATTTTGCATCGTCTCATTCTCTTTAAAGTCACTTTAAGCACCTTCTAAACACCATTTTGCATCGTCTCATTCTCTTTAAAGTCACTTTAAGCACCTTCTAAACCTCATTTTGCATCGTCTCATTCTCTTTAAAGTCACTTTAAGCACCTTCTAAACACCATTTTGCATCGTCTCATTCTCTTTAAAGTCACTTTAAGCACCTTCTAAACCTCATTTTGCATCGTCTCATTCTCTTTAAAGTCACTTTAAGCACCTTCTAAACACTATTTTGCATCGTCTCATTCTCTTTAAAGTCACTTTAAGCACCTTCTAAACACCATTTTGCATCGTCTCATTCTCTTTAAAGTCACTTTAAGCACCTTCTAAACTCATTTTGCATCGTCTCATTCTCTTTAAAGTCACTTTAAGCACCTTCTAAACCTCATTTTGCATCGTCTCATTCTCTTTAAAGTCACTTTAAGCACCTTCTAAACCTCATTTTGCATCGTCTCATTCTCTTTAAAGTCACCTTAAGCACCTTCTAAACACCATTTTGCATCGTCTCATTCTCTTTAAAGTCACTTTAAGCACCTTCTAAACACCATTTTGCATCGTCTCATTCTCTTTAAAGTCACTTTAAGCACCTTCTAAACACCATTTTGCATCGTCTCATTCTCTTTAAAGTCACTTTAAGCACCTTCTAAACACCATTTTGCATCGTCTCATTCTCTTTAAAGTCACTTTAAGCACCTTCTAAACCTCATTTTGCATCGTCTCATTCTCTTTAAAGTCACCTTAAGCACCTTCTAAACACCATTTTGCATCGTCTCATTCTCTTTAAAGTCACTTTAAGCACCTTCTAAAGACCATTTTGCATCGTCTCATTCTCTTTAAAGTCACTTTAAGCACCTTCTAAACCTCATTTTGCATCGTCTCATTCTCTTTAAAGTCACTTTAAGCACCTTCTAAACACCATTTTGCATCGTCTCATTCTCTTTAAAGTCACTTTAAGCACCTTCTAAACCTCATTTTGCATCGTCTCATTCTCTTTAAAGTCACCTTAAGCACCTTCTAAACACCATTTTGCATCGTCTCATTCTCGTTAAAGTCACTTTAAGCACCTTCTAAACCTCATTTTGCATCGTCTCATTCTCTTTAAAGTCACCTTAAGCACCTTCTAAACACCATTTTGCATCGTCTCATTCTCTTTAAAGTCACTTTAAGCACCTTCTAAACCTCATTTTGCATCGTCTCATTCTCTTTAAAGTCACCTTAAGCACCTTCTAAACCTCATTTTGCATCGTCTCATTCTCTTTAAAGTCACCTTAAGCACCTTCTAAACACCATTTTGCATCGTCTCATTCTCTTTAAAGTCACTTTAAGCACCTTCTAAACACCATTTTGCATCGTCTCATTCTCTTTAAAGTCACTTTAAGCACCTTCTAAACCTCATTTTGCATCGTCTCATTCTCTTTAAAGTCACCTTAAGCACCTTCTAAACCTCATTTTGCATCGTCTCATTCTCTTTAAAGTCACCCTAAGCACCTTCTAAACACCATTTTGCATCGTCTCATTCTCTTTAAAGTCACCTTAAGCACCTTCTAAACCTCATTTTGCATCGTCTCATTCTCTTTAAAGTCACCTTAAGCACCTTCTAAACACCATTTTGCATCGTCTCATTCTCTTTAAAGTCACTTTAAGCACCTTCTAAACCTCATTTTGCATCGTCTCATTCTCTTTAAAGTCACTTTAAGCACCTTCTAAACCTCATTTTGCATCGTCTCATTCTCTTTAAAGTCACTTTAAGCACCTTCTAAACCTCATTTTGCATCGTCTCATTCTCTTTAAAGTAACCTTAAGCACCTTCTAAACACCATTTTGCATCGTCTCATTCTCTTTAAAGTCACTTTAAGCACCTTCTAAACCTCATTTTGCATCGTCTCATTCTCTTTAAAGTCACTTTAAGCACCTTCTAAACCTCATTTTGCATCGTCTCATTCTCTTTAAAGTAACCTTAAGCACCTTCTAAACACCCTTTTGCATCGTCTCATTCTCTTTAAAGTCACTTTAAGCACCTTCTAAACCTCATTTTGCATCGTCTCATTCTCTTTAAAGTCACCTTAAGCACCTTCTAAACCTCATTTTGCATCGTCTCATTCTCTTTAAAGTCACCTTAAGCACCTTCTAAACCTCATTTTGCATCGTCTCATTCTCTTTAAAGTCACCTTAAGCACCTTCTAAACACCATTTTGCATCGTCTCATTCTCTTTAAAGTCACCTTAAGCACCTTCTAAACCTCATTTTGCATCGTCTCATTCTCTTTAAAGTCACCTTAAGCACCTTCTAAACCTCATTTTGCATCGTCTCATTCTCTTTAAAGTCACCTTAAGCACCTTCTAAACCTCATTTTGCATCGTCTCATTCTCTTTAAAGTCACTTTAAGCACCTTCTAAACACCATTTTGCATCGTCTCATTCTCTTTAAAGTCACCTTAAGCACCTTCTAAACCTCATTTTGCATCGTCTCATTCTCTTTAAAGTCACCCTAAGCACCTTCTAAACACCATTTTGCATCGTCTCATTCTCTTTAAAGTAACCTTAAGCACCTTCTAAACACCATTTTGCATCGTCTCATTCTCTTTAAAGTAACCTTAAGCACCTTCTAAACCTCATTTTGCATCGTCTCATTCTCTTTAAAGTCACTTTAAGCACCTTCTAAACACCATTTTGCATCGTCTCATTCTCTTTAAAGTCACCTTAAGCACCTTCTAAACCTCATTTTGCATCGTCTCATTCTCTTTAAAGTCACCTTAAGCACCTTCTAAACACCATTTTGCATCGTCTCATTCTCTTTAAAGTCACTTTAAGCACCTTCTAAACACCATTTTGCATCGTCTCATTCTCTTTAAAGTCACTTTAAGCACCTTCTAAACCTCATTTTGCATCGTCTCATTCTCTTTAAAGTAACCTTAAGCACCTTCTAAACACCATTTTGCATCGTCTCATTCTCTTTAAAGTCACTTTAAGCACCTTCTAAACCTCATTTTGCATCGTCTCATTCTCTTTAAAGTCACTTTAAGCACCTTCTAAACACCATTTTGCATCGTCTCATTCTCTTTAAAGTCACTTTAAGCACCTTCTAAACCTCATTTTGCATCGTCTCATTCTCTTTAAAGTCACCTTAATCACCTTCTAAACACCATTTTGCATCGTCTCATTCTCTTTAAAGTCACTTTAAGCACCTTCTAAACACCCTTTTGCATCGTCTCATTCTCTTTAAAGTCACTTTAAGCACCTTCTAAACCTCATTTTGCATCGTCTCATTCTCTTTAAAGTCACCTTAAGCACCTTCTAAACCTCATTTTGCATCGTCTCATTCTCTTTAAAGTCACCTTAAGCACCTTCTAAACACCATTTTGCATCGTCTCATTCTCTTTAAAGTCACCTTAAGCACCTTCTAAACACCATTTTGCATCGTCTCATTCTCTTTAAAGTCACCTTAAGCACCTTCTAAACCTCATTTTGCATCGTCTCATTCTCTTTAAAGTCACCTTAAGCACCTTCTAAACCTCATTTTGCATCGTCTCATTCTCTTTAAAGTCACTTTAAGCACCTTCTAAACACCATTTTGCATCGTCTCATTCTCTTTAAAGTCACCTTAAGCACCTTCTAAACACCATTTTGCATTTTTGCATCGTCTCATTCTCTTTAAAGTCACTTTAAGCACCTTCTAAACCTCATTTTGCATCGTCTCATTCTCTTTAAAGTAACCTTAAGCACCTTCTAAACACCCTTTTGCATCGTCTCATTCTCTTTAAAGTCACTTTAAGCACCTTCTAAACCTCATTTTGCATCGTCTCATTCTCTTTAAAGTCACCTTAAGCACCTTCTAAACCTCATTTTGCATCGTCTCATTCTCTTTAAAGTCACCTTAAGCACCTTCTAAACCTCATTTTGCATCGTCTCATTCTCTTTAAAGTCACCTTAAGCACCTTCTAAACACCATTTTGCATCGTCTCATTCTCTTTAAAGTAACCTTAAGCACCTTCTAAACACCCTTTTGCATCGTCTCATTCTCTTTAAAGTCACTTTAAGCACCTTCTAAACCTCATTTTGCATCGTCTCATTCTCTTTAAAGTCACCTTAAGCACCTTCTAAACCTCATTTTGCATCGTCTCATTCTCTTTAAAGTCACCTTAAGCACCTTCTAAACCTCATTTTGCATCGTCTCATTCTCTTTAAAGTCACTTTAAGCACCTTCTAAACACCATTTTGCATCGTCTCATTCTCTTTAAAGTCACTTTAAGCACCTTCTAAACACCATTTTGCATCGTCTCATTCTCTTTAAAGTCACCTTAAGCACCTTCTAAACACCATTTTGCATCGTCTCATTCTCTTTAAAGTCACCTTAAGCACCTTCTAAACACCATTTTGCATCGTCTCATTCTCTTTAAAGTCACCTTAAGCACCTTCTAAACACCATTTTGCATCGTCTCATTCTCTTTAAAGTCACCTTAAGCACCTTCTAAACACCATTTTGCATCGTCTCATTCTCTTTAAAGTCACCTTAAGCACCTTCTAAACACCATTTTGCATCGTCTCATTCTCTTTAAAGTCACCTTAAGCACCTTCTAAACCTCATTTTGCATCGTCTCATTCTCTTTAAAGTCACTTTAAGCACCTTCTAAACCTCATTTTGCATCGTCTCATTCTCTTTAAAGTCACTTTAAGCACCTTCTAAACACCATTTTGCATCGTCTCATTCTCTTTAAAGTAACCTTAAGCACCTTCTAAACACCATTTTGCATCGTCTCATTCTCTTTAAAGTCACTTTAAGCACCTTCTAAACCTCATTTTGCATCGTCTCATTCTCTTTAAAGTCACTTTAAGCACCTTCTAAACACCATTTTGCATCGTCTCATTCTCTTTAAAGTCACCTTAAGCACCTTCTAACACCATTTTGCATCGTCTCATTCTCTTTAAAGTCACCTTAAGCACCTTCTAAACCTCATTTTGCATCGTCTCATTCTCTTTAAAGTCACTTTAAGCACCTTCTAAACCTCATTTTGCATCGTCTCATTCTCTTTAAAGTCACTTTAAGCACCTTCTAAACACCATTTTGCATCGTCTCATTCTCTTTAAAGTCACTTTAAGCACCTTCTAAACCTCATTTTGCATCGTCTCATTCTCTTTAAAGTCACTTTAAGCACCTTCTAAACACCATTTTGCATCGTCTCATTCTCTTTAAAGTCACCTTAAGCACCTTCTAAACACCATTTTGCATCGTCTCATTCTCTTTAAAGTAACCTTAAGCACCTTCTAAACACCCTTTTGCATCGTCTCATTCTCTTTAAAGTCACTTTAAGCACCTTCTAAACCTCATTTTGCATCGTCTCATTCTCTTTAAAGTCACCTTAAGCACCTTCTAAACACCATTTTGCATCGTCTCATTCTCTTTAAAGTCACCTTAAGCACCTTCTAAACCTCATTTTGCATCGTCTCATTCTCTTTAAAGTCACCTTAAGCACCTTCTAAACCTCATTTTGCATCGTCTCATTCTCTTAAAGTAACCTTAAGCACCTTCTAAACACCATTTTGCATCGTCTCATTCTCTTTAAAGTCACCTTAAGCACCTTCTAAACACCTTTTGCATCGTCTCATTCTCTTTAAAGTCACTTTAAGCACCTTCTAAACACCATTTTGCATCGTCTCATTCTCTTTAAAGTCACCTTAAGCACCTTCTAAACACCATTTTGCATCGTCTCATTCTCTTTAAAGTCACCTTAAGCACCTTCTAAACCTCATTTTGCATCGTCTCATTCTCTTTAAAGTCACTTTAAGCACCTTCTAAACCTCATTTTGCATCGTCTCATTCTCTTTAAAGTCACTTTAAGCACCTTCTAAACCTCATTTTGCATCGTCTCATTCTCTTTAAAGTCACCTTAAGCACCTTCTAAACCTCATTTTGCATCGTCTCATTCTCTTTAAAGTCACTTTAAGCACCTTCTAAACCTCATTTTGCATCGTCTCATTCTCTTTAAAGTCACTTTAAGCACCTTCTAAACCTCATTTTGCATCGTCTCATTCTCTTTAAAGTCACCTTAAGCACCTTCTAAACACCATTTTGCATCGTCTCATTCTCTTTAAAGTCACTTTAAGCACCTTCTAAACACCATTTTGCATCGTCTCATTCTCTTTAAAGTCACCTTAAGCACCTTCTAAACACCATTTTGCATCGTCTCATTCTCTTTAAAGTCACTTTAAGCACCTTCTAAACCTCATTTTGCATCGTCTCATTCTCTTTAAAGTCACTTTAAGCACCTTCTAAACACCATTTTGCATCGTCTCATTCTCTTTAAAGTCACCTTAAGCACCTTCTAAACACCATTTTGCATCGTCTCATTCTCTTTAAAGTCACCTTAAGCACCTTCTAAACACCATTTTGCATCGTCTCATTCTCTTTAAAGTAACCTTAAGCACCTTCTAAACACCATTTTGCATCGTCTCATTCTCTTTAAAGTCACTTTAAGCACCTTCTAAACCTCATTTTGCATCGTCTCATTCTCTTTAAAGTCACTTTAAGCACCTTCTAAACACCATTTTGCATCGTCTCATTCTCTTTAAAGTCACCTTAAGCACCTTCTAAACACCATTTTGCATCGTCTCATTCTCTTTAAAGTCACTTTAAGCACCTTCTAAACACCATTTTGCATCGTCTCATTCTCTTTAAAGTCACCTTAAGCACCTTCTAAACACCATTTTGCATCGTCTCATTCTCTTTAAAGTCACTTTAAGCACCTTCTAAACCTCATTTTGCATCGTCTCATTCTCTTTAAAGTCACCTTAAGCACCTTCTAAACACCATTTTGCATCGTCTCATTCTCTTTAAAGTAACCTTAAGCACCTTCTAAACCTCATTTTGCATCGTCTCATTCTCTTTAAAGTCACCTTAAGCACCTTCTAAACCTCATTTTGCATCGTCTCATTCTCTTTAAAGTCACCTTAAGCACCTTCTAAACCTCATTTTGCATCGTCTCATTCTCTTTAAAGTAACCTTAAGCACCTTCTAAACCTCATTTGCATCGTCTCATTCTCTTTAAAGTCACCTTAAGCACCTTCTAAACCTCATTTTGCATCGTCTCATTCTCTTTAAAGTCACTTTAAGCACCTTCTAAACACCATTTTGCATCGTCTCATTCTCTTTAAAGTCACCTTAAGCACCTTCTAAACACCATTTTGCATCGTCTCATTCTCTTTAAAGTCACCTTAAGCACCTTCTAAACCTCATTTTGCATCGTCTCATTCTCTTTAAAGTCACTTTAAGCACCTTCTAAACACCATTTTGCATCGTCTCATTCTCTTTAAAGTCACCTTAAGCACCTTCTAAACACCATTTTGCATCGTCTCATTCTCTTTAAAGTCACCTTAAGCACCTTCTAAACACCATTTTGCATCGTCTCATTCTCTTTAAAGTCACCTTAAGCACCTTCTAAACCTCATTTTGCATCGTCTCATTCTCTTTAAAGTAACCTTAAGCACCTTCTAAACACCATTTTGCATCGTCTCATTCTCTTTAAAGTCACCTTAAGCACCTTCTAAACCTCATTTTGCATCGTCTCATTCTCTTTAAAGTCACCTTAAGCACCTTCTAAACACCATTTTGCATCGTCTCATTCTCTTTAAAGTCACCTTAAGCACCTTCTAAACACCATTTTGCATCGTCTCATTCTCTTAAAGTCACTTTAAGCACCTTCTAAACACCATTTTGCATCGTCTCATTCTCTTTAAAGTCACTTTAAGCACCTTCTAAACCTCATTTTGCATCGTCTCATTCTCTTTAAAGTCACCTTAAGCACCTTCTAAACACCATTTTGCATCGTCTCATTCTCTTTAAAGTAACCCTAAGCACCTTCTAAACACCATTTTGCATCGTCTCATTCTCTTTAAAGTCACTTTAAGCACCTTCTAAACACCATTTTGCATCGTCTCATTCTCTTTAAAGTCACCTTAAGCACCTTCTAAACACCATTTTGCATCGTCTCATTCTCTTTAAAGTCACCTTAAGCACCTTCTAAACCTCATTTTGCATCGTCTCATTCTCTTTAAAGTCACCTTAAGCACCTTCTAAACCTCATTTTGCATCGTCTCATTCTCTTTAAAGTCACCTTAAGCACCTTCTAAACACCATTTTGCATCGTCTCATTCTCTTTAAGTCACTTTAAGCACCTTCTAAACACCATTTTGCATCGTCTCATTCTCTTTAAAGTCACTTTAAGCACCTTCTAAACCTCATTTTGCATCGTCTCATTCTCTTTAAAGTCACCTTAAGCACCTTCTAAACACCATTTTGCATCGTCTCATTCTCTTTAAAGTAACCCTAAGCACCTTCTAAACACCATTTTGCATCGTCTCATTCTCTTTAAAGTCACCTTAAGCACCTTCTAAACACCATTTTGCATCGTCTCATTCTCTTTAAAGTCACTTTAAGCACCTTCTAAACCTCATTTGCATCGTCTCATTCTCTTTAAAGTCACTTTAAGCACCTTCTAAACACCATTTTGCATCGTCTCATTCTCTTTAAAGTCACCTTAAGCACCTTCTAAACACCATTTTGCATCGTCTCATTCTCTTTAAAGTCACCTTAAGCACCTTCTAAACACCATTTTGCATCGTCTCATTCTCTTTAAAGTCACTTTAAGCACCTTCTAAACCTCATTTTGCATCGTCTCATTCTCTTTAAAGTCACCTTAAGCACCTTCTAAACACCATTTTGCATCGTCTCATTCTCTTTAAGTAACCTTAAGCACCTTCTAAACCTCATTTTGCATCGTCTCATTCTCTTTAAAGTCACTTTAAGCACCTTCTAAACCTCATTTTGCATCGTCTCATTCTCTTTAAAGTCACCTTAAGCACCTTCTAAACACCATTTTGCATCGTCTCATTCTCTTTAAAGTCACTTTAAGCACCTTCTAAACCTCATTTTGCATCGTCTCATTCTCTTTAAAGTCACTTTAAGCACCTTCTAAACCTCATTTTGCATCGTCTCATTCTCTTTAAAGTCACTTTAAGCACCTTCTAAACCTCATTTTGCATCGTCTCATTCTCTTTAAAGTAACCTTAAGCACCTTCTAAACACCATTTTGCATCGTCTCATTCTCTTTAAAGTAACCTTAAGCACCTTCTAAACCTCATTTTGCATCGTCTCATTCTCTTTAAAGTCACTTTAAGCACCTTCTAAACCTCATTTTGCATCGTCTCATTCTCTTTAAAGTCACCTTAAGCACCTTCTAAACCTCATTTTGCATCGTCTCATTCTCTTTAAAGTCACCTTAAGCACCTTCTAAAACACCATTTTGCATCGTCTCATTCTCTTTAAAGTCACTTTAAGCACCTTCTAACCTCATTTTGCATCGTCTCATTCTCTTTAAAGTCACCTTAAGCACCTTCTAAACACCATTTTGCATCGTCTCATTCTCTTTAAAGTCACTTTAAGCACCTTCTAAACACCATTTTGCATCGTCTCATTCTCTTTAAAGTCACCTTAAGCACCTTCTAAACACCATTTTGCATCGTCTCATTCTCTTTAAAGTCACCTTAAGCACCTTCTAAACACCATTTTGCATCGTCTCATTCTCTTTAAAGTCACTTTAAGCACCTTCTAAACCTCATTTTGCATTCTCTTTAAAGTCACCTTAAGCACCTTCTAAACACCATTTTGCATCGTCTCATTCTCTTTAAAGTCACTTTAAGCACCTTCTAAACCTCATTTTGCATCGTCTCATTCTCTTTAAAGTCACCTTAAGCACCTTCTAAACACCATTTTGCATCGTCTCATTCTCTTTAAAGTCACCTTAAGCACCTTCTAAACCTCATTTTGCATCGTCTCATTCTCTTTAAAGTCACTTTAAGCACCTTCTAAACCTCATTTTGCATCGTCTCATTCTCTTTAAAGTCACTTTAAGCACCTTCTAAACCTCATTTTGCATCGTCTCATTCTCTTAAAAGTCACCTTAAGCACCTTCTAAACACCATTTTGCATCGTCTCATTCTCTTTAAAGTCACTTTAAGCACCTTCTAAACCTCATTTTGCATCGTCTCATTCTCTTTAAAGTCACCTTAAGCACCTTCTAAACACCATTTTGCATCGTCTCATTCTCTTTAAAGTCACTTTAAGCACCTTCTAAACCTCATTTTGCATCGTCTCATTCTCTTTAAAGTCACTTTAAGCACCTTCTAAACCTCATTTTGCATCGTCTCATTCTCTTTAAAGTCACCTTAAGCACCTTCTAAACACCATTTTGCATCGTCTCATTCTCTTTAAAGTCACTTTAAGCACCTTCTAAACCTCATTTTGCATCGTCTCATTCTCTTTAAAGTCACCTTAAGCACCTTCTAAACACCATTTTGCATCGTCTCATTCTCTTTAAAGTCACTTTAAGCACCTTCTAAACCTCATTTTGCATCGTCTCATTCTCTTTAAAGTCACTTTAAGCACCTTCTAAACCTCATTTTGCATCGTCTCATTCTCTTTAAAGTCACCTTAAGCACCTTCTAAACCTCATTTTGCATCGTCTCATTCTCTTTAAAGTCACTTTAAGCACCTTCTAAACACCATTTTGCATCGTCTCATTCTCTTTAAAGTCACCTTAAGCACCTTCTAAACACCATTTTGCATCGTCTCATTCTCTTTAAAGTCACTTTAAGCACCTTCTAAACCTCATTTTGCATCGTCTCATTCTCTTTAAAGTCACTTTAAGCACCTTCTAAACCTCATTTTGCATCGTCTCATTCTCTTTAAAGTCACCTTAAGCACCTTCTAAACACCATTTTGCATCGTCTCATTCTCTTTAAAGTCACTTTAAGCACCTTCTAAACCTCATTTTAAAGTCACCTTAAGCACCTTCTAAACACCATTTTGCATCGTCTCATTCTCTTTAAAGTCACTTTAAGCACCTTCTAAACCTCATTTTGCATCGTCTCATTCTCTTTAAAGTCACTTTAAGCACCTTCTAAACCTCATTTTGCATCGTCTCATTCTCTTTAAAGTCACCTTAAGCACCTTCTAAACACCATTTTGCATCGTCTCATTCTCTTTAAAGTCACTTTAAGCACCTTCTAAACCTCATTTTGCATCGTCTCATTCTCTTTAAAGTCACCTTAAGCACCTTCTAAACCTCATTTTGCATCGTCTCATTCTCTTTAAAGTCACTTTAAGCACCTTCTAAACACCATTTTGCATCGTCTCATTCTCTTTAAAGTCACCTTAAGCACCTTCTAAACACCATTTTGCATCGTCTCATTCTCTTTAAAGTCACTTTAAGCACCTTCTAAACCTCATTTTGCATCGTCTCATTCTCTTTAAAGTCACCTTAAGCACCTTCTAAACCTCATTTTGCATCGTCTCATTCTCTTTAAAGTCACCTTAAGCACCTTCTAAACACCATTTTGCATCGTCTCATTCTCTTTAAAGTCACTTTAAGCACCTTCTAAACACCCTTTTGCATCGTCTCATTCTCTTTAAAGTCACTTTAAGCACCTTCTAAACCTCATTTTGCATCGTCTCATTCTCTTTAAAGTCACCTTAAGCACCTTCTAAACCTCATTTTGCATCGTCTCATTCTCTTTAAAGTCACCTTAAGCACCTTCTAAACACCATTTTGCATCGTCTCATTCTCTTTAAAGTCACCTTAAGCACCTTCTAAACACCATTTTGCATCGTCTCATTCTCTTTAAAGTCACCTTAAGCACCTTCTAAACCTCATTTTGCATCGTCTCATTCTCTTTAAAGTCACCTTAAGCACCTTCTAAACCTCATTTTGCATCGTCTCATTCTCTTTAAAGTCACTTTAAGCACCTTCTAAACACCATTTTGCATCGTCTCATTCTCTTTAAAGTCACCTTAAGCACCTTCTAAACACCATTTTGCATCGTCTCATTCTCTTTAAAGTCACTTTAAGCACCTTCTAAACCTCATTTTGCATCGTCTCATTCTCTTTAAAGTAACCTTAAGCACCTTCTAAACACCCTTTTGCATCGTCTCATTCTCTTTAAAGTCACTTTAAGCACCTTCTAAACCTCATTTTGCATCGTCTCATTCTCTTTAAAGTCACCTTAAGCACCTTCTAAACCTCATTTTGCATCGTCTCATTCTCTTTAAAGTCACCTTAAGCACCTTCTAAACCTCATTTTGCATCGTCTCATTCTCTTTAAAGTCACCTTAAGCACCTTCTAAACACCATTTTGCATCGTCTCATTCTCTTTAAAGTCACTTTAAGCACCTTCTAAACACCCTTTTGCATCGTCTCATTCTCTTTAAAGTCACTTTAAGCACCTTCTAAACCTCATTTTGCATCGTCTCATTCTCTTTAAAGTCACCTTAAGCACCTTCTAAACCTCATTTTGCATCGTCTCATTCTCTTTAAAGTCACCTTAAGCACCTTCTAAACCTCATTTTGCATCGTCTCATTCTCTTTAAAGTCACTTTAAGCACCTTCTAAACACCATTTTGCATCGTCTCATTCTCTTTAAAGTCACTTTAAGCACCTTCTAAACACCATTTTGCATCGTCTCATTCTCTTTAAAGTCACCTTAAGCACCTTCTAAACACCATTTTGCATCGTCTCATTCTCTTTAAAGTCACCTTAAGCACCTTCTAAACACCATTTTGCATCGTCTCATTCTCTTTAAAGTCACCTTAAGCACCTTCTAAACACCATTTTGCATCGTCTCATTCTCTTTAAAGTCACCTTAAGCACCTTCTAAACACCATTTTGCATCGTCTCATTCTCTTTAAAGTCACCTTAAGCACCTTCTAAACACCATTTTGCATCGTCTCATTCTCTTTAAAGTCACCTTAAGCACCTTCTAAACCTCATTTTGCATCGTCTCATTCTCTTTAAAGTCACTTTAAGCACCTTCTAAACCTCATTTTGCATCGTCTCATTCTCTTTAAAGTCACTTTAAGCACCTTCTAAACACCATTTTGCATCGTCTCATTCTCTTTAAAGTCACTTTAAGCACCTTCTAAACCTCATTTTGCATCGTCTCATTCTCTTTAAAGTCACTTTAAGCACCTTCTAAACCTCATTTTGCATCGTCTCATTCTCTTTAAAGTCACTTTAAGCACCTTCTAAACACCATTTTGCATCGTCTCATTCTCTTTAAAGTCACTTTAAGCACCTTCTAAACCTCATTTTGCATCGTCTCATTCTCTTTAAAGTCACTTTAAGCACCTTCTAAACACCATTTTGCATCGTCTCATTCTCTTTAAAGTAACCTTAAGCACCTTCTAAACACCATTTTGCATCGTCTCATTCTCTTTAAAGTCACCTTAAGCACCTTCTAAACCTCATTTTGCA
Source organism: Anopheles ziemanni (assembly GCF_943734765.1). Classification (NCBI taxonomy): domain Eukaryota; kingdom Metazoa; phylum Arthropoda; class Insecta; order Diptera; family Culicidae; genus Anopheles; species Anopheles ziemanni. The sequence goes on along the minus strand of NW_026690041.1, from coordinate 199,919 downwards.
TCGTCCTCATTCTCTTTAAAGTCACTTTAAGCACCTTCTAAACCTCATTTTGCATCGTCTCATTCTCTTTAAAGTCACTTTAAGCACCTTCTAAACACCATTTTGCATCGTCTCATTCTCTTTAAAGTCACTTTAAGCACCTTCTAAACCTCATTTTGCATCGTCTCATTCTCTTTAAAGTCACCTTAAGCACCTTCTAAACACCATTTTGCATCGTCTCATTCTCTTTAAAGTCACTTTAAGCACCTTCTAAACCTCATTTTGCATCGTCTCATTCTCTTTAAAGTCACTTTAAGCACCTTCTAAACCTCATTTTGCATCGTCTCATTCTCTTTAAAGTCACTTTAAGCACCTTCTAAACCTCATTTTGCATCGTCTCATTCTCTTTAAAGTCACTTTAAGCACCTTCTAAACACCATTTTGCATCGTCTCATTCTCTTTAAAGTAACCTTAAGCACCTTCTAAACACCATTTTGCATCGTCTCATTCTCTTTAAAGTCAGTTTAAGCACCTTCTAAACCTCATTTTGCATCGTCTCATTCTCTTTAAAGTCACTTTAAGCACCTTCTAAACACCATTTTGCATCGTCTCATTCTCTTTAAAGTAACCTTAAGCACCTTCTAAACACCATTTTGCATCGTCTCATTCTCTTTAAAGTCACCTTAAGCACCTTCTAAACCTCATTTTGCATCGTCTCATTCTCTTTAAAGTCACTTTAAGCACCTTCTAAACCTCATTTTGCATCGTCTCATTCTCTTTAAAGTCACTTTAAGCACCTTCTAAACACCATTTTGCATCGTCTCATTCTCTTTAAAGTCACTTTAAGCACCTTCTAAACCTCATTTTGCATCGTCTCATTCTCTTTAAAGTCACTGTAAGCACCTTCTAAACACCATTTTGCATCGTCTCATTCTCTTTAAAGTCACCTTAAGCACCTTCTAAACACCATTTTGCATCGTCTCATTCTCTTTAAAGTAACCTTAAGCACCTTCTAAACACCCTTTTGCATCGTCTCATTCTCTTTAAAGTCACTTTAAGCACCTTCTAAACCTCATTTTGCATCGTCTCATTCTCTTTAAAGTCACCTTAAGCACCTTCTAAACACCATTTTGCATCGTCTCATTCTCTTTAAAGTCACCTTAAGCACCTTCTAAACCTCATTTTGCATCGTCTCATTCTCTTTAAAGTCACCTTAAGCACCTTCTAAACCTCATTTTGCATCGTCTCATTCTCTTTAAAGTAACCTTAAGCACCTTCTAAACACCATTTTTCATCGTCTCATTCTCTTTAAAGTCACCTTAAGCACCTTCTAAACACCCTTTTGCATCGTCTCATTCTCTTTAAAGTCACTTTAAGCACCTTCTAAACACCATTTTGCATCGTCTCATTCTCTTTAAAGTCACCTTAAGCACCTTCTAAACACCATTTTGCATCGTCTCATTCTCTTTAAAGTCACCTTAAGCACCTTCTAAACCTCATTTTGCATCGTCTCATTCTCTTTAAAGTCACTTTAAGCACCTTCTAAACCTCATTTTGCATCGTCTCATTCTCTTTAAAGTCACTTTAAGCACCTTCTAAACCTCATTTTGCATCGTCTCATTCTCTTTAAAGTCACCTTAAGCACCTTCTAAACCTCATTTTGCATCGTCTCATTCTCTTTAAAGTCACTTTAAGCACCTTCTAAACCTCATTTTGCATCGTCTCATTCTCTTTAAAGTCACTTTAAGCACCTTCTAAACCTCATTTTGCATCGTCTCATTCTCTTTAAAGTCACTTTAAGCACCTTCTAAACACCATTTTGCATCGTCTCATTCTCTTTAAAGTCACTTTAAGCACCTTCTAAACACCATTTTGCATCGTCTCATTCTCTTTAAAGTCACCTTAAGCACCTTCTAAACACCATTTTGCATCGTCTCATTCTCTTTAAAGTCACTTTAAGCACCTTCTAAACCTCATTTTGCATCGTCTCATTCTCTTTAAAGTCACTTTAAGCACCTTCTAAACACCATTTTGCATCGTCTCATTCTCTTTAAAGTCACCTTAAGCACCTTCTAAACACCATTTTGCATCGTCTCATTCTCTTTAAAGTCACCTTAAGCACCTTCTAAACACCATTTTGCATCGTCTCATTCTCTTTAAAGTAACCTTAAGCACCTTCTAAACACCATTTTGCATCGTCTCATTCTCTTTAAAGTCACTTTAAGCACCTTCTAAACCTCATTTTGCATCGTCTCATTCTCTTTAAAGTCACTTTAAGCACCTTCTAAACACCATTTTGCATCGTCTCATTCTCTTTAAAGTCACCTTAAGCACCTTCTAAACACCATTTTGCATCGTCTCATTCTCTTTAAAGTCACTTTAAGCACCTTCTAAACACCATTTTGCATCGTCTCATTCTCTTTAAAGTCACCTTAAGCACCTTCTAAACACCATTTTGCATCGTCTCATTCTCTTTAAAGTCACTTTAAGCACCTTCTAAACCTCATTTTGCATCGTCTCATTCTCTTTAAAGTCACCTTAAGCACCTTCTAAACACCATTTTGCATCGTCTCATTCTCTTTAAAGTAACCTTAAGCACCTTCTAAACCTCATTTTGCATCGTCTCATTCTCTTTAAAGTCACCTTAAGCACCTTCTAAACCTCATTTTGCATCGTCTCATTCTCTTTAAAGTCACCTTAAGCACCTTCTAAACCTCATTTTGCATCGTCTCATTCTCTTTAAAGTAACCTTAAGCACCTTCTAAACCTCATTTTGCATCGTCTCATTCTCTTTAAAGTCACCTTAAGCACCTTCTAAACCTCATTTTGCATCGTCTCATTCTCTTTAAAGTCACTTTAAGCACCTTCTAAACACCATTTTGCATCGTCTCATTCTCTTTAAAGTCACCTTAAGCACCTTCTAAACACCATTTTGCATCGTCTCATTCTCTTTAAAGTCACCTTAAGCACCTTCTAAACACCATTTTGCATCGTCTCATTCTCTTTAAAGTCACTTTAAGCACCTTCTAAACCTCATTTTGCATCGTCTCATTCTCTTTAAAGTCACTTTAAGCACCTTCTAAACACCATTTTGCATCGTCTCATTCTCTTTAAAGTCACCTTAAGCACCTTCTAAACACCATTTTGCATCGTCTCATTCTCTTTAAAGTCACCTTAAGCACCTTCTAAACACCATTTTGCATCGTCTCATTCTCTTTAAAGTCACCTTAAGCACCTTCTAAACCTCATTTTGCATCGTCTCATTCTCTTTAAAGTAACCTTAAGCACCTTCTAAACACCATTTTGCATCGTCTCATTCTCTTTAAAGTCACCTTAAGCACCTTCTAAACCTCATTTTGCATCGTCTCATTCTCTTTTAAAGTCACCTTAAGCACCTTCTAAACACCATTTTGCATCGTCTCATTCTCTTTAAAGTCACCTTAAGCACCTTCTAAACACCATTTTGCATCGTCTCATTCTCTTTAAAGTCACTTTAAGCACCTTCTAAACACCATTTTGCATCGTCTCATTCTCTTTAAAGTCACTTTAAGCACCTTCTAAACCTCATTTTGCATCGTCTCATTCTCTTTAAAGTCACCTTAAGCACCTTCTAAACACCATTTTGCATCGTCTCATTCTCTTTAAAGTAACCCTAAGCACCTTCTAAACACCATTTTGCATCGTCTCATTCTCTTTAAAGTCACTTTAAGCACCTTCTAAACACCATTTTGCATCGTCTCATTCTCTTTAAAGTCACCTTAAGCACCTTCTAAACACCATTTTGCATCGTCTCATTCTCTTTAAAGTCACCTTAAGCACCTTCTAAACCTCATTTTGCATCGTCTCATTCTCTTTAAAGTCACCTTAAGCACCTTCTAAACCTCATTTTGCATCGTCTCATTCTCTTTCAAGTCACCTTAAGCACCTTCTAAACACCATTTTGCATCGTCTCATTCTCTTTAAAGTCACTTTAAGCACCTTCTAAACACCATTTTGCATCGTCTCATTCTCTTTAAAGTCACTTTAAGCACCTTCTAAACCTCATTTTGCATCGTCTCATTCTCTTTAAAGTCACCTTAAGCACCTTCTAAACACCATTTTGCATCGTCTCATTCTCTTTAAAGTAACCCTAAGCACCTTCTAAACACCATTTTGCATCGTCTCATTCTCTTTAAAGTCACCTTAAGCACCTTCTAAACACCATTTTGCATCGTCTCATTCTCTTTAAAGTCACTTTAAGCACCTTCTAAACCTCATTTTGCATCGTCTCATTCTCTTTAAAGTCACTTTAAGCACCTTCTAAACACCATTTTGCATCGTCTCATTCTCTTTAAAGTCACCTTAAGCACCTTCTAAACACCATTTTGCATCGTCTCATTCTCTTTAAAGTCACCTTAAGCACCTTCTAAACACCATTTTGCATCGTCTCATTCTCTTTAAAGTCACTTTAAGCACCTTCTAAACCTCATTTTGCATCGTCTCATTCTCTTTAAAGTCACCTTAAGCACCTTCTAAACACCATTTTGCATCGTCTCATTCTCTTTAAAGTAACCTTAAGCACCTTCTAAACCTCATTTTGCATCGTCTCATTCTCTTTAAAGTCACTTTAAGCACCTTCTAAACCTCATTTTGCATCGTCTCATTCTCTTTAAAGTCACCTTAAGCACCTTCTAAACACCATTTTGCATCGTCTCATTCTCTTTAAAGTCACTTTAAGCACCTTCTAAACCTCATTTTGCATCGTCATCATTCTCTTTAAAGTCACTTTAAGCACCTTCTAAACCTCATTTTGCATCGTCTCATTCTCTTTAAAGTCACCTTAAGCACCTTCTAAACACCATTTTGCATCGTCTCATTCTCTTTAAAGTCACTTTAAGCACCTTCTAAACCTCATTTTGCATCGTCTCATTCTCTTTAAAGTCACTTTAAGCACCTTCTAAACCTCATTTTGCATCGTCTCATTCTCTTTAAAGTCACTTTAAGCACCTTCTAAACCTCATTTTGCATCGTCTCATTCTCTTTAAAGTAACCTTAAGCACCTTCTAAACACCATTTTGCATCGTCTCATTCTCTTTAAAGTAACCTTAAGCACCTTCTAAACCTCATTTTGCATCGTCTCATTCTCTTTAAAGTCACTTTAAGCACCTTCTAAACCTCATTTTGCATCGTCTCATTCTCTTTAAAGTCACCTTAAGCACCTTCTAAACCTCATTTTGCATCGTCTCATTCTCTTTAAAGTCACCTTAAGCACCTTCTAAACACCATTTTGCATCGTCTCATTCTCTTTAAAGTCACTTTAAGCACCTTCTAAACCTCATTTTGCATCGTCTCATTCTCTTTAAAGTCACCTTAAGCACCTTCTAAACACCATTTTGCATCGTCTCATTCTCTTTAAAGTCACTTTAAGCACCTTCTAAACACCATTTTGCATCGTCTCATTCTCTTTAAAGTCACCTTAAGCACCTTCTAAACACCATTTTGCATCGTCTCATTCTCTTTAAAGTCACCTTAAGCACCTTCTAAACACCATTTTGCATCGTCTCATTCTCTTTAAAGTCACTTTAAGCACCTTCTAAACCTCATTTTGCATTCTCTTTAAAGTCACCTTAAGCACCTTCTAAACACCATTTTGCATCGTCTCATTCTCTTTAAAGTCACTTTAAGCACCTTCTAAACCTCATTTTGCATCGTCTCATTCTCTTTAAAGTCACCTTAAGCACCTTCTAAACACCATTTTGCATCGTCTCATTCTCTTTAAAGTCACCTTAAGCACCTTCTAAACCTCATTTTGCATCGTCTCATTCTCTTTAAAGTCACTTTAAGCACCTTCTAAACCTCATTTTGCATCGTCTCATTCTCTTTAAAGTCACTTTAAGCACCTTCTAAACCTCATTTTGCATCGTCTCATTCTCTTTAAAGTCACCTTAAGCACCTTCTAAACACCATTTTGCATCGTCTCATTCTCTTTAAAGTCACTTTAAGCACCTTCTAAACCTCATTTTGCATCGTCTCATTCTCTTTAAAGTCACCTTAAGCACCTTCTAAACACCATTTTGCATCGTCTCATTCTCTTTAAAGTCACTTTAAGCACCTTCTAAACCTCATTTTGCATCGTCTCATTCTCTTTAAAGTCACTTTAAGCACCTTCTAAACCTCATTTTGCATCGTCTCATTCTCTTTAAAGTCACCTTAAGCACCTTCTAAACACCATTTTGCATCGTCTCATTCTCTTTAAAGTCACTTTAAGCACCTTCTAAACCTCATTTTGCATCGTCTCATTCTCTTTAAAGTCACCTTAAGCACCTTCTAAACACCATTTTGCATCGTCTCATTCTCTTTAAAGTCACTTTAAGCACCTTCTAAACCTCATTTTGCATCGTCTCATTCTCTTTAAAGTCACTTTAAGCACCTTCTAAACCTCATTTTGCATCGTCTCATTCTCTTTAAAGTCACCTTAAGCACCTTCTAAACACCATTTTGCATCGTCTCATTCTCTTTAAAGTCACTTTAAGCACCTTCTAAACCTCATTTTGCATCGTCTCATTCTCTTTAAAGTCACCTTAAGCACCTTCTAAACCTCATTTTGCATCGTCTCATTCTCTTTAAAGTCACTTTAAGCACCTTCTAAACACCATTTTGCATCGTCTCATTCTCTTTAAAGTCACCTTAAGCACCTTCTAAACACCATTTTGCATCGTCTCATTCTCTTTAAAGTCACTTTAAGCACCTTCTAAACCTCATTTTGCATCGTCTCATTCTCTTTAAAGTCACTTTAAGCACCTTCTAAACCTCATTTTGCATCGTCTCATTCTCTTTAAAGTCACCTTAAGCACCTTCTAAACACCATTTTGCATCGTCTCATTCTCTTTAAAGTCACTTTAAGCACCTTCTAAACCTCATTTTGCATCGTCTCATTCTCTTTAAAGTCACCTTAAGCACCTTCTAAACACCATTTTGCATCGTCTCATTCTCTTTAAAGTCACTTTAAGCACCTTCTAAACCTCATTTTGCATCGTCTCATTCTCTTTAAAGTCACTTTAAGCACCTTCTAAACCTCATTTTGCATCGTCTCATTCTCTTTAAAGTCACCTTAAGCACCTTCTAAACACCATTTTGCATCGTCTCATTCTCTTTAAAGTCACTTTAAGCACCTTCTAAACCTCATTTTGCATCGTCTCATTCTCTTTAAAGTCACCTTAAGCACCTTCTAAACCTCATTTTGCATCGTCTCATTCTCTTTAAAGTCACTTTAAGCACCTTCTAAACACCATTTTGCATCGTCTCATTCTCTTTAAAGTCACCTTAAGCACCTTCTAAACACCATTTTGCATCGTCTCATTCTCTTTAAAGTCACTTTAAGCACCTTCTAAACCTCATTTTGCATCGTCTCATTCTCTTTAAAGTCACTTTAAGCACCTTCTAAACCTCATTTTGCATCGTCTCATTCTCTTTAAAGTCACCTTAAGCACATTCTAAACACCATTTTGCATCGTCTCATTCTCTTTAAAGTCACTTTAAGCACCTTCTAAACCTCATTTTGCATCGTCTCATTCTCTTTAAAGTCACCTTAAGCACCTTCTAAACACCATTTTGCATCGTCTCATTCTCTTTAAAGTCACCTTAAGCACCTTCTAAACACCATTTTGCATCGTCTCATTCTCTTTAAAGTAACCTTAAGCACCTTCTAAACCTCATTTTGCATCGTCTCATTCTCTTTAAAGTCACTTTAAGCACCTTCTAAACCTCATTTTGCATCGTCTCATTCTCTTTAAAGTCACTTTAAGCACCTTCTAAACCTCATTTTGCATCGTCGCATTCTCTTTAAAGTCACCTTAAGCACCTTCTAAACCTCATTTTGCATCGTCTCATTCTCTTTAAAGTCACCTTAAGCACCTTCTAAACCTCATTTTGCATCGTCTCATTCTCTTTAAAGTCACCTTAAGCACCTTCTAAACACCATTTTGCATCGTCTCATTCTCTTTAAAGTCACTTTAAGCACCTTCTAAACCTCATTTTGCATCGTCTCATTCTCTTTAAAGTCACCTTAAGCACCTTCTAAACACCATTTTGCATCGTCTCATTCTCTTTAAAGTCACCTTAAGCACCTTCTAAACACCATTTTGCATCGTCTCATTCTCTTTAAAGTCACTTTAAGCACCTTCTAAACACCATTTTGCATCGTCTCATTCTCTTTAAAGTCACCTTAAGCACCTTCTAAACACCATTTTGCATCGTCTCATTCTCTTTAAAGTCACCTTAAGCACCTTCTAAACACCATTTTGCATCGTCTCATTCTCTTTAAAGTCACCTTAAGCACCTTCTAAACCTCATTTTGCATCGTCTCATTCTCTTTAAAGTCACCTTAAGCACCTTCTAAACACCATTTTGCATCGTCTCATTCTCTTTAAAGTCACTTTAAGCACCTTCTAAACCTCATTTTGCATCGTCTCATTCTCTTTAAAGTCACCTTAAGCACCTTCTAAACCTCATTTTGCATCGTCTCATTCTCTTTAAAGTCACTTTAAGCACCTTCTAAACACCATTTTGCATCGTCTCATTCTCTTTAAAGTCACCTTAAGCACCTTCTAAACACCATTTTGCATCGTCTCATTCTCTTTAAAGTCACTTTAAGCACCTTCTAAACCTCATTTTGCATCGTCTCATTCTCTTTAAAGTCACTTTAAGCACCTTCTAAACCTCATTTTGCATCGTCTCATTCTCTTTAAAGTCACCTTAAGCACCTTCTAAACACCATTTTGCATCGTCCCATTCTCTTTAAAGTCACTTTAAGCACCTTCTAAACCTCATTTTGCATCGTCTCATTCTCTTTAAAGTCACTTTAAGCACCTTCTAAACACCATTTTGCATCGTCTCATTCTCTTTAAAGTCACTTTAAGCACCTTCTAAACCTCATTTTGCATCGTCTCATTCTCTTTAAAGTCACTTTAAGCACCTTCTAAACCTCATTTTGCATCGTCTCATTCTCTTTAAAGTAACCTTAAGCACCTTCTAAACACCCTTTTGCTTCGTCTCATTCTCTTTAAAGTCACTTTAAGCACCTTCTAAACCTCATTTTGCATCGTCTCATTCTCTTTAAAGTCACTTTAAGCACCTTCTAAACCTCATTTTGCATCGTCTCATTCTCTTTAAAGTCACCTTAAGCACCTTCTAAACACCATTTTGCATCGTCTCATTCTCTTTAAAGTCACCTTAAGCACCTTCTAAACCTCATTTTGCATCGTCTCATTCTCTTTAAAGTCACTTTAAGCACCTTCTAAACACCATTTTGCATCGTCTCATTCTCTTTAAAGTCACCTTAAGCACCTTCTAAACACCATTTTGCATCGTCTCATTCTCTTTAAAGTCACCTTAAGCACCTTCTAAACACCATTTTGCATCGTCTCATTCTCTTTAAAGTCACCTTAAGCACCTTCTAAACCTCATTTTGCATCGTCTCATTCTCTTTAAAGTCACCTTAAGCACCTTCTAAACACCATTTTGCATCGTCTCATTCTCTTTAAAGTCACTTTAAGCACCTTCTATACCTCATTTTGCATCGTCTCATTCTCTTTAAAGTCACTTTAAGCACCTTCTAAACACCATTTTGCATCGTCTCATTCTCTTTAAAGTCACTTTAAGCACCTTCTAAACACCATTTTGCATCGTCTCATTCTCTTTAAAGTCACCTTAAGCACCTTCTAAACCTCATTTTGCATCGTCTCATTCTCTTTAAAGTCACCTTAAGCACCTTCTAAACACCATTTTGCATCGTCTCATTCTCTTTAAAGTCACCTTAAGCACCTTCTAAACCTCATTTTGCATCGTCTCATTCTCTTTAAAGTCACCTTAAGCACCTTCTAAACACCATTTTGCATCGTCTCATTCTCTTTAAAGTAACCTTAAGCACCTTCTAAACACCATTTTGCATCATCTCATTCTCTTTAAAGTAACCTTAAGCACCTTCTAAACCTCATTTTGCATCGTCTCATTCTCTTTAAAGTCACTTTAAGCACCTTCTAAACCTCATTTTGCATCGTCTCATTCTCTTTAAAGTAACCTTAAGCACCTTCTAAACACCATTTTGCATCGTCTCATTCTCTTTAAAGTCACCTTAAGCACCTTCTAAACCTCATTTTGCATCGTCTCATTCTCTTTAAAGTCACTTTAAGCACCTTCTAAACACCATTTTGCATCGTCTCATTCTCTTTAAAGTAACCTTAAGCACCTTCTAAACCTCATTTTGCATCGTCTCATTCTCTTTAAAGTCACTTTAAGCACCTTCTAAACACCATTTTGCATCGTCTCATTCTCTTTAAAGTCACCTTAAGCACCTTCTAAACCTCATTTTGCATCGTCTCATTCTCTTTAAAGTCACCTTAAGCACCTTCTAAACACCATTTTGCATCGTCTCATTCTCTTTAAAGTCACTTTAAGCACCTTCTAAACACCATTTTGCATCGTCTCATTCTCTTTAAAGTCACTTTAAGCACCTTCTAAACCTCATTTTGCATCGTCTCATTCTCTTTAAAGTAACCTTAAGCACCTTCTAAACCTCATTTTGCATCGTCTCATTCTCTTTAAAGTCACCTTAAGCACCTTCTAAACCTCATTTTGCATCGTCTCATTCTCTTTAAAGTCACCTTAAGCACCTTCTAAACACCATTTTGCATCGTCTCATTCTCTTTAAAGTCACTTTAAGCACCTTCTAAACACCATTTTGCATCGTCTCATTCTCTTTAAAGTCACCTTAAGCACCTTCTAAACCTCATTTTGCATCGTCTCATTCTCTTTAAAGTCACTTTAAGCACCTTCTAAACACCATTTTGCATCGTCTCATTCTCTTTAAAGTCACCTTAAGCACCTTCTAAACACCATTTTGCATCGTCTCATTCTCTTTAAAGTCACTTTAAGCACCTTCTAAACCTCATTTTGCATCGTCTCATTCTCTTTAAAGTCACCTTAAGCACCTTCTAAACCTCATTTTGCATCGTCTCATTCTCTTTAAAGTCACTTTAAGCACCTTCTAAACACCATTTTGCATCGTCTCATTCTCTTTAAAGTCACTTTAAGCACCTTCTAAACCTCATTTTGCATCGTCTCATTCTCTTTAAAGTCACCTTAAGCACCTTCTAAACCTCATTTTGCATCGTCTCATTCTCTTTAAAGTCACCTTAAGCACCTTCTAAACCTCATTTTGCATCGTCTCATTCTCTTTAAAGTCACCTTAAGCACCTTCTAAACACCATTTTGCATCGTCTCATTCTCTTTAAAGTCACCTTAAGCACCTTCTAAACCTCATTTTGCATCGTCTCATTCTCTTTAAAGTCACCTTAAGCACCTTCTAAACCTCATTTTGCATCGTCTCATTCTCTTTAAAGTCACTTTAAGCACCTTCTAAACACCATTTTTCATCGTCTCATTCTCTTTAAAGTAACCTTAAGCACCTTCTAAACCTCATTTTGCATCGTCTCATTCTCTTTAAAGTCACCTTAAGCACCTTCTAAACCTCATTTTGCATCGTCTCATTCTCTTTAAAGTAACCTTAAGCACCTTCTAAACACCATTTTGCATCGTCTCATTCTCTTTAAAGTCACTTTAAGCACCTTCTAAACACCATTTTGCATCGTCTCATTCTCTTTAAAGTCACTTTAAGCACCTTCTAAACACCATTTTGCATCGTCTCATTCTCTTTAAAGTCACTTTAAGCACCTTCTAAACCTCATTTTGCATCGTCTCATTCTCTTTAAAGTAACCTTAAGCACCTTCTAAACCTCATTTTGCATCGTCTCATTCTCTTTAAAGTCACCTTAAGCACCTTCTAAACCTCATTTTGCATCGTCTCATTCTCTTTAAAGTCACCTTAAGCACCTTCTAAACCTCATTTTGCATCGTCTCATTCTCTTTAAAGTCACCCTAAGCACCTTCTAAACACCATTTTGCATCGTCTCATTCTCTTTAAAGTCACCTTAAGCACCTTCTAAACACCATTTTGCATCGTCTCATTCTCTTTAAAGTCACTTTAAGCACCTTCTAAACCTCATTTTGCATCGTCTCATTCTCTTTAAAGTCACCTTAAGCACCTTCTAAACCTCATTTTGCATCGTCTCATTCTCTTTAAAGTCACTTTAAGCACCTTCTAAACACCATTTTGCATCGTCTCATTCTCTTTAAAGTCACTTTAAGCACCTTCTAAACTCATTTTGCATCGTCTCATTCTCTTTAAAGTCACCTTAAGCACCTTCTAAACCTCATTTTGCATCGTCTCATTCTCTTTAAAGTCACTTTAAGCACCTTCTAAACCTCATTTTGCATCGTCTCATTCTCTTTAAAGTCACCTTAAGCACCTTCTAAACACCATTTTGCATCGTCTCATTCTCTTTAAAGTCACCTTAAGCACCTTCTAAACCTCATTTTGCATCGTCTCATTCTCTTTAAAGTCACCTTAAGCACCTTCTAAACCTCATTTTGCATCGTCTCATTCTCTTTAAAGTCACTTTAAGCACCTTCTAAACACCATTTTGCATCGTCTCATTCTCTTTAAAGTAACCTTAAGCACCTTCTAAACCTCATTTTGCATCGTCTCATTCTCTTTAAAGTCACCTTAAGCACCTTCTAAACCTCATTTTGCATCGTCTCATTCTCTTTAAAGTAACCTTAAGCACCTTCTAAACACCATTTTGCATCGTCTCATTCTCTTTAAAGTCACTTTAAGCACCTTCTAAACACCATTTTGCATCGTCTCATTCTCTTTAAAGTAACCTTAAGCACCTTCTAAACCTCATTTTGCATCGTCTCATTCTCTTTAAAGTCACTTTAAGCACCTTCTAAACACCATTTTGCATCGTCTCATTCTCTTTAAAGTCACCTTAAGCACCTTCTAAACACCATTTTGCATCGTCTCATTCTCTTTAAAGTCACCTTAAGCACCTTCTAAACACCATTTTGCATCGTCTCATTCTCTTTAAAGTCACTTTAAGCACCTTCTAAACCTCATTTTGCATCGTCTCATTCTCTTTAAAGTCACTTTAAGCACCTTCTAAACACCCTTTTGCATCGTCTCATTCTCTTTAAAGTCACCTTAAGCACCTTCTAAACACCATTTTGCATCGTCTCATTCTCTTTAAAGTCACTTTAAGCACCTTCTAAACCTCATTTTGCATCGTCTCATTCTCTTTAAAGTCACTTTAAGCACCTTCTAAACCTCATTTTGCATCGTCTCATTCTCTTTAAAGTCACTTTAAGCACCTTCTAAACACCCTTTTGCATCGTCTCATTCTCTTTAAAGTCACCTTAAGCACCTTCTAAACACCATTTTGCATCGTCTCATTCTCTTTAAAGTCACTTTAAGCACCTTCTAAACCTCATTTTGCATCGTCTCATTCTCTTTAAAGTCACTTTAAGCACCTTCTAAACACCATTTTGCATCGTCTCATTCTCTTTAAAGTCACCTTAAGCACCTTCTAAACACCATTTTGCATCGTCTCATTCTCTTTAAAGTCACTTTAAGCACCTTCTAAACCTCATTTTGCATCGTCTCATTCTCTTTAAAGTCACTTTAAGCACCTTCTAAACACCATTTTGCATCGTCTCATTCTCTTTAAAGTCACCTTAAGCACCTTCTAAACCTCATTTTGCATCGTCTCATTCTCTTTAAAGTCACCTTAAGCACCTTCTAAGCACCCTTTTGCATCGTCTCATTCTCTTTAAAGTCACTTTAAGCACCTTCTAAACCTCATTTTGCGTCGTCTCATTCTCTTTAAAGTCACCTTAAGCACCTTCTAAACCTCATTTTGCATCGTCTCATTCTCTTTAAAGTCACTTTAAGCACCTTCTAAACACCATTTTGCATCGTCTCATTCTCTTTAAAGTCACCTTAAGCACCTTCTAAACACCATTTTGCATCGTCTCATTCTCTTTAAAGTCACTTTAAGCACCTTCTAAACCTCATTTTGCATCGTCTCATTCTCTTTAAAGTCACTTTAAGCACCTTCTAAACACCATTTTGCATCGTCTCATTCTCTTTAAAGTCACTTTAAGCACCTTCTAAACACCATTTTGCATCGTCTCATTCTCTTTAAAGTCACTTTAAGCACCTTCTAAACCTCATTTTGCATCGTCTCATTCTCTTTAAAGTCACCTTAAGCACCTTCTAAACACCATTTTGCATCGTCTCATTCTCTTTAAAGTCACTTTAAGCACCTTCTAAACACCATTTTGCATCGTCTCATTTTCTTTAAAGTCACCTTAAGCACCTTCTAAACCTCATTTTGCATCGTCTCATTCTCTTTAAAGTCACTTTAAGCACCTTCTAAACCTCATTTTGCATCGTCTCATTCTCTTTAAAGTCACTTTAAGCACCTTCTAAACACCATTTTGCTTCGTCTCATTCTCTTTAAAGTCACCTTAAGCACCTTCTAAACCTCATTTTGCATCGTCTCATTCTCTTTAAAGTAACCTTAAGCACCTTCTAAACCTCATTTTGCATCGTCTCATTCTCTTTAAAGTCACCTTAAGCACCTTCTAAACCTCATTTTGCATCGTCTCATTCTCTTTAAAGTCACCTTAAGCACCTTCTAAACACCATTTTGCATCGTCTCATTCTCTTTAAAGTCACTTTAAGCACCTTCTAAACACCATTTTGCATCGTCTCATTCTCTTTAAAGTCACCTTAAGCACCTTCTAAACCTCATTTTGCATCGTCTCATTCTCTTTAAAGTCACTTTAAGCACCTTCTAAACACCATTTTGCATCGTCTCATTCTCTTTAAAGTCACCTTAAGCACCTTCTAAACACCATTTTGCATCGTCTCATTCTCTTTAAAGTCACTTTAAGCACCTTCTAAACCTCATTTTGCATCGTCTCATTCTCTTTAAAGTCACCTTAAGCACCTTCTAAACCTCATTTTGCATCGTCTCATTCTCTTTAAAGTCACTTTAAGCACCTTCTAAACACCATTTTGCATCGTCTCATTCTCTTTAAAGTCACTTTAAGCACCTTCTAAACCTCATTTTGCATCGTCTCATTCTCTTTAAAGTCACCTTAAGCACCTTCTAAACACCATTTTGCATCGTCTCATTCTCTTTAAAGTCACCTTAAGCACCTTCTAAACACCATTTTGCATCGTCTCATTCTCTTTAAAGTCACCTTAAGCACCTTCTAAACACCATTTTGCATCGTCTCATTCTCTTTAAAGTCACCTTAAGCACCTTCTAAACCTCATTTTGCATCGTCTCATTCTCTTTAAAGTAACCTTAAGCACCTTCTAAACACCATTTTGCATCGTCTCATTCTCTTT
Source organism: Anopheles ziemanni (assembly GCF_943734765.1). Taxonomy (NCBI): domain Eukaryota; kingdom Metazoa; phylum Arthropoda; class Insecta; order Diptera; family Culicidae; genus Anopheles; species Anopheles ziemanni. The sequence continues at coordinate 184,645 of NW_026690041.1, read as the reverse complement.
AAAGTCACTTTAAGCACCTTCTAAACACCATTTTGCATCGTCTCATTCTCTTTAAAGTCACCTTAAGCACCTTCTAAACCTCATTTTGCATCGTCTCATTCTCTTTAAAGTAACCTTAAGCACCTTCTAAACACCCTTTTGCATCGTCTCATTCTCTTTAAAGTCACTTTAAGCACCTTCTAAACCTCATTTTGCATCGTCTCATTCTCTTTAAAGTCACCTTAAGCACCTTCTAAACCTCATTTTGCATCGTCTCATTCTCTTTAAAGTCACCTTAAGCACCTTCTAAACACCATTTTGCATCGTCTCATTCTCTTTAAAGTGACTTTAAGCACCTTCTAAACCTCATTTTGCATCGTCTCATTCTCTTTAAAGTCACCTTAAGCACCTTCTAAACACCATTTTGCATCGTCTCATTCTCTTTAAAGTCACCTTAAGCACCTTCTAAACACCATTTTGCATCGTCTCATTCTCTTTAAAGTAACCTTAAGCACCTTCTAAACACCATTTTGCATCGTCTCATTCTCTTTAAAGTCACTTTAAGCACCTTCTAAACCTCATTTTGCATCGTCTCATTCTCTTTAAAGTCACCTTAAGCACCTTCTAAACCTCATTTTGCATCGTCTCATTCTCTTTAAAGTCACTTTAAGCACCTTCTAAACCTCATTTTGCATCGTCTCATTCTCTTTAAAGTAACCTTAAGCACCTTCTAAACACCATTTTGCATCGTCTCATTCTCTTTAAAGTAACCTTAAGCACCTTCTAAACACCATTTTGCATCGTCTCATTCTCTTTAAAGTCACTTTAAGCACCTTCTAAACCTCATTTTGCATCGTCTCATTCTCTTTAAAGTCACCTTAAGCACCTTCTAAACCTCATTTTGCATCGTCTCATTCTCTTTAAAGTCACTTTAAGCACCTTCTAAACACCATTTTGCATCGTCTCATTCTCTTTAAAGTAACCTTAAGCACCTTCTAAACCTCATTTTGCATCGTCTCATTCTCTTTAAAGTCACCTTAAGCACCTTCTAAACCTCATTTTGCATCGTCTCATTCTCTTTAAAGTCACCCTAAGCACCTTCTAAACACCATTTTGCATCGTCTCATTCTCTTTAAAGTCACTTTAAGCACCTTCTAAACCTCATTTTGCATCGTCTCATTCTCTTTAAAGTAACCTTAAGCACCTTCTAAACACCATTTTGCATCGTCTCATTCTCTTTAAAGTCACTTTAAGCACCTTCTAAACCTCATTTTGCATCGTCTCATTCTCTTTAAAGTCACATTAAGCACCTTCTAAACCTCATTTTGCATCGTCTCATTCTCTTTAAAGTCACCTTAAGCACCTTCTAAACACCATTTTGCATCGTCTCATTCTCTTTAAAGTAACCTTAAGCACCTTCTAAACACCATTTTGCATCGTCTCATTCTCTTTAAAGTCACTTTAAGCACCTTCTAAACACCATTTTGCATCGTCTCATTCTCTTTAAAGTCACCTTAAGCACCTTCTAAACCTCATTTTGCATCGTCTCATTCTCTTTAAAGTCACTTTAAGCACCTTCTAAACCTCATTTTGCATCGTCTCATTCTCTTTAAAGTCACTTTAAGCACCTTCTAAACACCATTTTGCATCGTCTCATTCTCTTTAAAGTCACTTTAAGCACCTTCTAAACCTCATTTTGCATCGTCTCATTCTCTTTAAAGTCACCTTAAGCACCTTCTAAACACCATTTTGCATCGTCTCATTCTCTTTAAAGTAACCTTAAGCACCTTCTAAACACCATTTTGCATCGTCTCATTCTCTTTAAAGTCACTTTAAGCACCTTCTAAACCTCATTTTGCATCGTCTCATTCTCTTTAAAGTCACTTTAAGCACCTTCTAAACCTCATTTTGCATCGTCTCATTCTCTTTAAAGTCACCTTAAGCACCTTCTAAACCTCATTTTGCATCGTCTCATTCTCTTTAAAGTCACCTTAAGCACCTTCTAAACACCATTTGGCATCGTCTCATTCTCTTTAAAGTCACTTTAAGCACCTTCTAAACACCATTTTGCATCGTCTCATTCTCTTTAAAGTCACCTTAAGCACCTTCTAAACACCATTTTGCATCGTCTCATTCTCTTAAAGTCACCTTAAGCACCTTCTAAACCTCATTTTGCATCGTCTCATTCTCTTTTAAAGTCACCTAAGCACCTTCTAAACACCATTTTGCATCGTCTCATTCTCTTTAAAGTCACTTTAAGCACCTTCTAAACCTCATTTTGCATCGTCTCATTCTCTTTAAAGTCACCTTAAGCACCTTCTAAACCTCATTTTGCATCGTCTCATTCTCTTTAAAGTCACCTTAAGCACCTTCTAAACACCATTTTGCATCGTCTCATTCTCTTTAAAGTCACTTTAAGCACCTTCTAAACCTCATTTTGCATCGTCTCATTCTCTTTAAAGTCACCTTAAGCACCTTCTAAACCTCATTTTTGCATCGTCTCATTCTCTTTAAAGTCACTTTAAGCACCTTCTAAACCTCATTTTGCATCGTCTCATTCTCTTTAAAGTCACCTTAAGCACCTTCTAAACACCATTTTGCATCGTCTCATTCTCTTTAAAGTCACTTTAAGCACCTTCTAAACCTCATTTTGCATCGTCTCATTCTCTTTAAAGTCACTTTAAGCACCTTCTAAACACCATTTTGCATCGTCTCATTCTCTTTAAAGTCACTTTAAGCACCTTCTAAACCTCATTTTGCATCGTCTCATTCTCTTTAAAGTCACTTTAAGCACTTCTAAACCTCATTTTGCATCGTCTCATTCTCTTTAAAGTAACCTTAAGCACCTTCTAAACACCCTTTTGCATCGTCTCATTCTCTTTAAAGTCACTTTAAGCACCTTCTAAACCTCATTTTGCATCGTCTCATTCTCTTTAAAGTCACTTTTAAGCACCTTCTAAACCTCATTTTGCATCGTCTCATTCTCTTTAAAGTCACCTTAAGCACCTTCTAAACCTCATTTTGCATCGTCTCATTCTCTTTAAAGTCACCTTAAGCACCTTCTAAACACCATTTTGCATCGTCTCATTCTCTTTAAAGTCACCTTAAGCACCTTCTAAACACCATTTTGCATCGTCTCATTCTCTTTAAAGTCACCTTAAGCACCTTCTAAACCTCATTTTGCATCGTCTCATTCTCTTTAAAGTCACCTTAAGCACCTTCTAAACACCATTTTGCATCGTCTCATTCTCTTTAAAGTCACCTTAAGCACCTTCTAAACCTCATTTTGCATCGTCTCATTCTCTTTAAAGTCACCTTAAGCACCTTCTAAACACCATTTTGCATCGTCTCATTCTCTTTAAAGTCACCTTAAGCACTTTCTAAACACCCTTTTGCATCGTCTCATTCTCTTTAAAGTCACCTTAAGCACCTTCTAAACCTCATTTTGCATCGTCTCATTCTCTTTAAAGTCACCTTAAGCACCTTCTAAACACCATTTTGCATCGTCTCATTCTCTTTAAAGTCACTTTAAGCACCTTCTAAACCTCATTTTGCATCGTCTCATTCTCTTTAAAGTCACTTTAAGCACCTTCTAAACACCATTTTGCATCGTCTCATTCTCTTTAAAGTCACCTTAAGCACCTTCTAAACACCATTTTGCATCGTCTCATTCTCTTTAAAGTCACTTTAAGCACCTTCTAAACACCATTTTGCATCGTCTCATTCTCTTTAAAGTCACCTTAAGCACCTTCTAAACACCATTTTGCATCGTCTCATTCTCTTTAAAGTCACCTTAAGCACCTTCTAAACACCATTTTGCATCGTCTCATTCTCTTTAAAGTAACCTTAAGCACCTTCTAAACACCATTTTGCATCGTCTCATTCTCTTTAAAGTCACTTTAAGCACCTTCTAAACCTCATTTTGTATCGTCTCATTCTCTTTAAAGTCACCTTAAGCACCTTCTAAACCTCATTTTGCATCGTCTCATTCTCTTTAAAGTCACTTTAAGCACCTTCTAAACCTCATTTTGCATCGTCTCATTCTCTTTAAAGTAACCTTAAGCACCTTCTAAACACCATTTTGCATCGTCTCATTCTCTTTAAAGTAACCTTAAGCACCTTCTAAACACCATTTTGCATCGTCTCATTCTCTTTAAAGTCACTTTAAGCACCTTCTAAACCTCATTTTGCATCGTCTCATTCTCTTTAAAGTCACCTTAAGCACCTTCTAAACCTCATTTTGCATCGTCTCATTCTCTTTAAAGTCACTTTAAGCACCTTCTAAACACCATTTTGCATCGTCTCATTCTCTTTAAAGTAACCTTAAGCACCTTCTAAACCTCATTTTGCATCGTCTCATTCTCTTTAAAGTCACCTTAAGCACCTTCTAAACCTCATTTTGCATCGTCTCATTCTCTTTAAAGTCACCCTAAGCACCTTCTAAACACCATTTTGCATCGTCTCATTCTCTTTAAAGTCACTTTAAGCACCTTCTAAACCTCATTTTGCATCGTCTCATTCTCTTTAAAGTAACCTTAAGCACCTTCTAAACACCATTTTGCATCGTCTCATTCTCTTTAAAGTCACTTTAAGCACCTTCTAAACCTCATTTTGCATCGTCTCATTCTCTTTAAAGTCACTTTAAGCACCTTCTAAACCTCATTTTGCATCGTCTCATTCTCTTTAAAGTCACCTTAAGCACCTTCTAAACACCATTTTGCATCGTCTCATTCTCTTTAAAGTCACCTTAAGCACCTTCTAAACACCATTTTGCATCGTCTCATTCTCTTTAAAGTCACCTTAAGCACCTTCTAAACACCATTTTGCATCGTCTCATTCTCTTTAAAGTCACTTTAAGCTTCTTCTAAACACCATTTTGCATCGTCTCATTCTCTTTAAAGTCACCTTAAGCACCTTCTAAACCTCATTTTGCATCGTCTCATTCTCTTTAAAGTCACTTTAAGCACCTTCTAAACCTCATTTTGCATCGTCTCATTCTCTTTAAAGTCACTTTAAGCACCTTCTAAACACCATTTTGCATCGTCTCATTCTCTTTAAAGTCACTTTAAGCACCTTCTAAACCTCATTTTGCATCGTCTCATTCTCTTTAAAGTCACCTTAAGCACCTTCTAAACACCATTTTGCATCGTCTCATTCTCTTTAAAGTCACTTTAAGCACCTTCTAAACACCATTTTGCATCGTCTCATTCTCTTTAAAGTCACTTTAAGCACCTTCTAAACCTCATTTTGCATCGTCTCATTCTCTTTAAAGTCACCTTAAGCACCTTCTAAACACCATTTTGCATCGTCTCATTCTCTTTAAAGTAACCTTAAGCACCTTCTAAACACCATTTTGCATCGTCTCATTCTCTTTAAAGTCACTTTAAGCACCTTCTAAACACCATTTTGCATCGTCTCATTCTCTTTAAAGTCACCTTAAGCACCTTCTAAACACCATTTTGCATCGTCTCATTCTCTTTAAAGTCACCTTAAGCACCTTCTAAACCTCATTTTGCATCGTCTCATTCTCTTTAAAGTCACCTTAAGCACCTTCTAAACACCATTTTGCATCGTCTCATTCTCTTTAAAGTCACTTTAAGCACCTTCTAAACCTCATTTTGCATCGTCTCATTCTCTTTAAAGTCACCTTAAGCACCTTCTAAACCTCATTTTGCATCGTCTCATTCTCTTTAAACTCACCTTAAGCACCTTCTAAACACCATTTTGCATCGTCTCATTCTCTTTAAAGTCACTTTAAGCACCTTCTAAACCTCATTTTGCATCGTCTCATTCTCTTTAAAGTCACCTTAAGCACCTTCTAAACCTCATTTTGCATCGTCTCATTCTCTTTAAAGTCACTTTAAGCACCTTCTCAACCTCATTTTGCATCGTCTCATTCTCTTTAAAGTCACCTTAAGCACCTTCTAAACACCATTTTGCATCGTCTCATTCTCTTTAAAGTCACTTTAAGCACCTTCTAAACCTCATTTTGCATCGTCTCATTCTCTTTAAAGTCACTTTAAGCACCTTCTAAACACCATTTTGCATCGTCTCATTCTCTTTAAAGTCACTTTAAGCACCTTCTAAACCTCATTTTGCATCGTCTCATTCTCTTTAAAGTCACTTTAAGCACCTTCTAAACCTCATTTTGCATCGTCTCATTCTCTTTAAAGTCACCTTAAGCACCTTCTAAACACCCTTTTGCATCGTCTCATTCTCTTTAAAGTCACTTTAAGCACCTTCTAAACCTCATTTTGCATCGTCTCATTCTCTTTAAAGTCACTTTAAGCACCTTCTAAACCTCATTTTGCATCGTCTCATTCTCTTTAAAGTCACCTTAAGCACCTTCTAAACCTCATTTTGCATCGTCTCATTCTCTTTAAAGTCACCTTAAGCACCTTCTAAACACCATTTTGCATCGTCTCATTCTCTTTAAAGTCACCTTAAGCACCTTCTAAACACCATTTTGCATCGTCTCATTCTCTTTAAAGTCACCTTAAGCACCTTCTAAACCTCATTTTGCATCGTCTCATTCTCTTTAAAGTCACCTTAAGCACCTTCTAAACACCATTTTGCATCGTCTCATTCTCTTTAAAGTCACTTTAAGCACCTTCTAAACCTCATTTTGCATCGTCTCATTCTCTTTAAAGTCACCTTAAGCACCTTCTAAACCTCATTTTGCATCGTCTCATTCTCTTTAAAGTCACCTTAAGCACCTTCTAAACACCATTTTGCATCGTCTCATTCTCTTTAAAGTCACCTTAAGCACTTTCTAAACACCCTTTTGCATCGTCTCATTCTCTTTAAAGTCACCTTAAGCACCTTCTAAACCTCATTTTGCATCGTCTCATTCTCTTTAAAGTCACCTTAAGCACCTTCTAAACACCATTTTGCATCGTCTCATTCTCTTTAAAGTCACTTTAAGCACCTTCTAAACCTCATTTTGCATCGTCTCATTCTCTTTAAAGTCACTTTAAGCACCTTCTAAACACCATTTTGCATCGTCTCATTCTCTTTAAAGTCACCTTAAGCACCTTCTAAACACCATTTTGCATCGTCTCATTCTCTTTAAAGTCACTTTAAGCACCTTCTAAACACCATTTTGCATCGTCTCATTCTCTTTAAAGTCACCTTAAGCACCTTCTAAACACCATTTTGCATCGTCTCATTCTCTTTAAAGTCACCTTAAGCACCTTCTAAACACCATTTTGCATCGTCTCATTCTCTTTAAAGTAACCTTAAGCACCTTCTAAACACCATTTTGCATCGTCTCATTCTCTTTAAAGTCACTTTAAGCACCTTCTAAACCTCATTTTGTATCGTCTCATTCTCTTTAAAGTCACCTTAAGCACCTTCTAAACCTCATTTTGCATCGTCTCATTCTCTTTAAAGTCACTTTAAGCACCTTCTAAACCTCATTTTGCATCGTCTCATTCTCTTTAAAGTAACCTTAAGCACCTTCTAAACACCATTTTGCATCGTCTCATTCTCTTTAAAGTAACCTTAAGCACCTTCTAAACACCATTTTGCATCGTCTCATTCTCTTTAAAGTCACTTTAAGCACCTTCTAAACCTCATTTTGCATCGTCTCATTCTCTTTAAAGTCACCTTAAGCACCTTCTAAACCTCATTTTGCATCGTCTCATTCTCTTTAAAGTCACTTTAAGCACCTTCTAAACACCATTTTGCATCGTCTCATTCTCTTTAAAGTAACCTTAAGCACCTTCTAAACCTCATTTTGCATCGTCTCATTCTCTTTAAAGTCACCTTAAGCACCTTCTAAACCTCATTTTGCATCGTCTCATTCTCTTTAAAGTCACCCTAAGCACCTTCTAAACACCATTTTGCATCGTCTCATTCTCTTTAAAGTCACTTTAAGCACCTTCTAAACCTCATTTTGCATCGTCTCATTCTCTTTAAAGTAACCTTAAGCACCTTCTAAACACCATTTTGCATCGTCTCATTCTCTTTAAAGTCACTTTAAGCACCTTCTAAACCTCATTTTGCATCGTCTCATTCTCTTTAAAGTCACTTTAAGCACCTTCTAAACCTCATTTTGCATCGTCTCATTCTCTTTAAAGTCACCTTAAGCACCTTCTAAACACCATTTTGCATCGTCTCATTCTCTTTAAAGTCACCTTAAGCACCTTCTAAACACCATTTTGCATCGTCTCATTCTCTTTAAAGTAACCTTAAGCACCTTCTAAACACCATTTTGCATCGTCTCATTCTCTTTAAAGTCACTTTAAGCTTCTTCTAAACACCATTTTGCATCGTCTCATTCTCTTTAAAGTCACCTTAAGCACCTTCTAAACCTCATTTTGCATCGTCTCATTCTCTTTAAAGTCACTTTAAGCACCTTCTAAACCTCATTTTGCATCGTCTCATTCTCTTTAAAGTCTCTTTAAGCACCTTCTAAACACCATTTTGCATCGTCTCATTCTCTTTAAAGTCACTTTAAGCACCTTCTAAACCTCATTTTGCATCGTCTCATTCTCTTTAAAGTCACCTTAAGCACCTTCTAAACACCATTTTGCATCGTCTCATTCTCTTTAAAGTCACTTTAAGCACCTTCTAAACACCATTTTGCATCGTCTCATTCTCTTTAAAGTCACTTTAAGCACCTTCTAAACCTCATTTTGCATCGTCTCATTCTCTTTAAAGTCACCTTAAGCACCTTCTAAACACCATTTTGCATCGTCTCATTCTCTTTAAAGTAACCTTAAGCACCTTCTAAACACCATTTTGCATCGTCTCATTCTCTTTAAAGTCACTTTAAGCACCTTCTAAACCTCATTTTGCATCGTCTCATTCTCTTTAAAGTCACTTTAAGCACCTTCTAAACCTCATTTTGCATCGTCTCATTCTCTTTAAAGTCACCTTAAGCACCTTCTAAACCTCATTTTGCATCGTCTCATTCTCTTTAAAGTCACCTTAAGCACCTTCTAAACACCATTTTGCATCGTCTCATTCTCTTTAAAGTCACTTTAAGCACCTTCTAAACACCATTTTGCATCGTCTCATTCTCTTTAAAGTCACCTTAAGCACCTTCTAAACACCATTTTGCATCGTCTCATTCTCTTTAAAGTCACCTTAAGCACCTTCTAAACCTCATTTTGCATCGTCTCATTCTCTTTAAAGTCACCTTAAGCACCTTCTAAACACCATTTTGCATCGTCTCATTCTCTTTAAAGTCACTTTAAGCACCTTCTAAACCTCATTTTGCATCGTCTCATTCTCTTTAAAGTCACCTTAAGCACCTTCTAAACCTCATTTTGCATCGTCTCATTCTCTTTAAAGTCACCTTAAGCACCTTCTAAACACCATTTTGCATCGTCTCATTCTCTTTAAAGTCACTTTAAGCACCTTCTAAACCTCATTTTGCATCGTCTCATTCTCTTTAAAGTCACCTTAAGCACCTTCTAAACCTCATTTTGCATCGTCTCATTCTCTTTAAAGTCACTTTAAGCACCTTCTAAACCTCATTTTGCATCGTCTCATTCTCTTTAAAGTCACCTTAAGCACCTTCTAAACACCATTTTGCATCGTCTCATTCTCTTTAAAGTCACTTTAAGCACCTTCTAAACCTCATTTTGCATCGTCTCATTCTCTTTAAAGTCACTTTAAGCACCTTCTAAACACCATTTTGCATCGTCTCATTCTCTTTAAAGTCACTTTAAGCACCTTCTAAACCTCATTTTGCATCGTCTCATTCTCTTTAAAGTCACTTTAAGCACCTTCTAAACCTCATTTTGCATCGTCTCATTCTCTTTAAAGTAACCTTAAGCACCTTCTAAACACCCTTTTGCATCGTCTCATTCTCTTTAAAGTCACTTTAAGCACCTTCTAAACCTCATTTTGCATCGTCTCATTCTCTTTAAAGTCACTTTAAGCACCTTCTAAACCTCATTTTGCATCGTCTCATTCTCTTTAAAGTCACCTTAAGCACCTTCTAAACACCATTTTGCATCGTCTCATTCTCTTTAAAGTCACCTTAAGCACCTTCTAAACACCATTTTGCATCGTCTCATTCTCTTTAAAGTCACCTTAAGCACCTTCTAAACCTCATTTTGCATCGTCTCATTCTCTTTAAAGTCACCTTAAGCACCTTCTAAACACCATTTTGCATCGTCTCATTCTCTTTAAAGTCACTTTAAGCACCTTCTAAACCTCATTTTGCATCGTCTCATTCTCTTTAAAGTCACCTTAAGCACCTTCTAAACCTCATTTTGCATCGTCTCATTCTCTTTAAAGTCACCTTAAGCACCTTCTAAACACCATTTTGCATCGTCTCATTCTCTTTAAAGTCACCTTAAGCACCTTCTAAACACCATTTCGCATCGTCTCATTCTCTTTAAAGTCACCTTAAGCACCTTCTAAACACCATTTTGCATCGTCTCATTCTCTTTAAAGTCACTTTAAGCACCTTCTAAACCTCATTTTGCATCGTCTCATTCTCTTTAAAGTCACTTTAAGCACCTTCTAAACACCATTTTGCATCGTCTCATTCTCTTTAAAGTCACCTTAAGCACCTTCTAAACACCATTTTGCATCGTCTCATTCTCTTTAAAGTCACTTTAAGCACCTTCTAAACACCATTTTGCATCGTCTCATTCTCTTTAAAGTCACCTTAAGCACCTTCTAAACACCATTTTGCATCGTCTCATTCTCTTTAAAGTCACCTTAAGCACCTTCTAAACACCATTTTGCATCGTCTCATTCTCTTTAAAGTCACCTTAAGCACCTTCTAAACACCATTTTGCATCGTCTCATTCTCTTTAAAGTCACCTTAAGCACCTTCTAAACCTCATTTTGCATCGTCTCATTCTCTTTAAAGTCACTTTAAGCACCTTCTAAACCTCATTTTGCATCGTCTCATTCTCTTTAAAGTAACCTTAAGCACCTTCTAAACACCATTTTGCATCGTCTCATTCTCTTTAAAGTAACCTTAAGCACCTTCTAAACACCATTTTGCATCGTCTCATTCTCTTTAAAGTCACTTTAAGCACCTTCTAAACCTCATTTTGCATCGTCTCATTCTCTTTAAAGTCACCTTAAGCACCTTCTAAACCTCATTTTGCATCGTCTCATTCTCTTTAAAGTCACTTTAAGCACCTTCTAAACACCATTTTGCATCGTCTCATTCTCTTTAAAGTAACCTTAAGCACCTTCTAAACCTCATTTTGCATCGTCTCATTCTCTTTAAAGTCACCTTAAGCACCTTCTAAACCTCATTTTGCATCGTCTCATTCTCTTTAAAGTCACCCTAAGCACCTTCTAAACCTCATTTTGCATCGTCTCATTCTCTTTAAAGTCACCTTAAGCACCTTCTAAACCTCATTTTGCATCGTCTCATTCTCTTTAAAGTCACCCTAAGCACCTTCTAAACACCATTTTGCATCGTCTCATTCTCTTTAAAGTCACTTTAAGCACCTTCTAAACCTCATTTTGCATCGTCTCATTCTCTTTAAAGTAACCTTAAGCACCTTCTAAACACCATTTTGCATCGTCTCATTCTCTTTAAAGTCACTTTAAGCACCTTCTAAACCTCATTTTGCATCGTCTCATTCTCTTTAAAGTCACTTTAAGCACCTTCTAAACCTCATTTTGCATCGTCTCATTCTCTTTAAAGTCACCTTAAGCACCTTCTAAACACCATTTTGCATCGTCTCATTCTCTTTAAAGTCACCTTAAGCACCTTCTAAACACCATTTTGCATCGTCTCATTCTCTTTAAAGTCACTTTAAGCACCTTCTAAACCTCATTTTGCATCGTCTCATTCTCTTTAAAGTCACTTTAAGCACCTTCTAAACACCATTTTGCATCGTCTCATTCTCTTTAAAGTCACTTTAAGCACCTTCTAAACCTCATTTTGCATCGTCTCATTCTCTTTAAAGTCACTTTAAGCACCTTCTAAACCTCATTTTGCATCGTCTCATTCTCTTTAAAGTAACCTTAAGCACCTTCTAAACACCCTTTTGCATCGTCTCATTCTCTTTAAAGTCACTTTAAGCACCTTCTAAACCTCATTTTGCATCGTCTCATTCTCTTTAAAGTCACTTTAAGCACCTTCTAAACCTCATTTTGCATCGTCTCATTCTCTTTAAAGTCACCTTAAGCACCTTCTAAACACCATTTTGCATCGTCTCATTCTCTTTAAAGTCACTTTAAGCACCTTCTAAACCTCATTTTGCATCGTCTCATTCTCTTTAAAGTCACTTTAAGCACCTTCTAAACACCCTTTTGCATCGTCTCATTCTCTTTAAAGTCACTTTAAGCACCTTCTAAACACCATTTTGCATCGTCTCATTCTCTTTAAAGTCACCTTAAGCACCTTCTAAACACCATTTTGCATCGTCTCATTCTCTTTAAAGTAACCTTAAGCACCTTCTAAACACCATTTTGCATCGTCTCATTCTCTTTAAAGTCACCTTAAGCACCTTCTAAACACCATTTTGCATCGTCTCATTCTCTTTAAAGTCACTTTAAGCACCTTCTAAACACCATTTTGCATCGTCTCATTCTCTTTAAAGTCACTTTAAGCACCTTCTAAACCTCATTTTGCATCGTCTCATTCTCTTTAAAGTCACATTAAGCACCTTCTAAACACCATTTTGCATCGTCTCATTCTCTTTAAAGTCACCTTAAGCACCTTCTAAACACCATTTTGCATCGTCTCATTCTCTTTAAAGTCACCTTAAGCACCTTCTAAACCTCATTTTGCATCGTCTCATTCTCTTTAAAGTCACTTTAAGCACCTTCTAAACACCATTTTGCATCGTCTCATTCTCTTTAAAGTCACTTTAAGCACCTTCTAAACACCATTTTGCATCGTCTCATTCTCTTTAAAGTCACCTTAAGCACCTTCTAAACCTCATTTTGCATCGTCTCATTCTCTTTAAAGTCACCTTAAGCACCTTCTAAACACCATTTTGCATCGTCTCATTCTCTTTAAAGTCACTTTAAGCACCTTCTAAACACCATTTTGCATCGTCTCATTCTCTTTAAAGTCACTTTAAGCACCTTCTAAACACCATTTTGCATCGTCTCATTCTCTTTAAAGTCACTTTAAGCACCTTCTAAACACCCTTTTGCATCGTCTCATTCTCTTTAAAGTCACTTTAAGCACCTTCTAAACCTCATTTTGCATCGTCTCATTCTCTTTAAAGTCACTTTAAGCACCTTCTAAACCTCATTTTGCATCGTCTCATTCTCTTTAAAGTCACCTTAAGCACCTTCTAAACCTCATTTTGCATCGTCTCATTCTCTTTAAAGTCACTTTAAGCACCTTCTAAACCTCATTTTGCATCGTCTCATTCTCTTTAAAGTCACCTTAAGCACCTTCTAAACACCATTTTGCATCGTCTCATTCTCTTTAAAGTCACTTTAAGCACCTTCTAAACACCATTTTGCATCGTCTCATTCTCTTTAAAGTCACCTTAAGCACCTTCTAAACCTCATTTTGCATCGTCTCATTCTCTTTAAAGTCACCTTAAGCACCTTCTAAACCTCATTTTGCATCGTCTCATTCTCTTTAAAGTCACTTTAAGCACCTTCTAAACCTCATTTTGCATCGTCTCATTCTCTTTAAAGTCACTTTAAGCACCTTCTAAACACCATTTTGCATCGTCTCATTCTCTTTAAAGTCACTTTAAGCACCTTCTAAACACCATTTTGCATCGTCTCATTCTCTTTAAAGTCACTTTAAGCACCTTCTAAACCTCATTTTGTGAGTGACTGTTGACAGTGCAGTGCGTGTTTTAGAAGTGCTCTACGTTTTCGGATATTTTTGCTCAGTCGAGGGCAGATTTAACATTTGTTTTCGCTGTGCAAATGTGTCCGAAGTGTCTGTTTAGTGTTTGGTAGAGTTTGTTTTTGTTCATGGTGCATCGTTCGGTGATAGCGGTTGGTTTTGTTCTTGGCGGCGTCGCTTATCAGTGGCGTTAGCTGGAGCGGTATCCATATCGCCGGTTATCGTAACGGTGTGCTTGTAGTGGTCTAACCGGCCAAACGAGTAGTTTGTGTTTCGTGTGGGTGAGACGGCAGCGTGTGGAGCGGGCGGTACGTATACGGTGTTTATTTGCGTGCGTTTTTGCTCGGATTTTGTTTTACGGCCATGGAGTGTAAAAAATGCTCCGTTGTGATAGAATCACCTCGACTATACATATTATTGCATAAACAACAGGCGCTGGTTGGCGCAAACCAATTGGTTAGCATACGAAGAGTTTACCAACAAACTAGCTGGTAAACAAGAGGTAAACGCACTCAAAGTGCAGCGTAGGCTATGTACTAGCTCGCACCGGAAAGCCACCCTTTACCACTTTGACCAATTATAACACAAGTTGACATCATCTAGCCGAGTCAACTATTTCGGCAACCGTCACAAACACTTTCCTAAAAACCGTGTAAAATCGTTCAATAAGTTGGTATAAATAAAGAACCGATAGTTGGACAAGAGAGCCAGTTCATCGGAGATAATGATAAATTAAACCTCGTGTCTATTTATTGATTTCTCCCGGAACGTCGAAGTCCCCCTACCCGAGGTAAGGCCCGACGCTTCCCAACGTTCCGTACCGTGTATTTGGGAAACACCTTAAGTGTTTCCATGCTGTCCGGTCAGCAGAGTCCGCCCGCGACTCATGTGCGCGTAAAAGTTCTAAACGGTTAAAGTTCGCGACGCAGCAAGTCCACCACCTCCACCATCTACCACATGGCGACCGTGACGGTGTGATGGGAATTCGTGATGTGCATACTGAGAAAGAACGAGTCAAGTGATTAAAAAGACTCGAATCATCGTGACGACTGTTCAGTGTGATCACTAATGGGAACCATCACTGAAGAAGAGAACAATATGAACCTTGATGGTTGAGAGTGCAGAAAAGTTCAGTAAATAGATGCAGTGAGTGACCTAAGTGACCTTAAGTGCACCATATGGTTCAGGTCATGAAAAAAAAGAGCCGTGCTAATTATGTTGGTAGCAATCTTTCTTACGGATAGATTGTTAAAATACACCTGTAAACTACTGGTAGCCCAGGAAAGTCGCTCTGTACGACTTTTGACGCTTCCCAAATAAAACAGTGAAATGGACACAAGATGCCAAAGGGAAGCTAAAACGATGAAAAAAGTGAAAAAAAAACCCAGACTATAAGTGAAAAAAAAAAAACCGAGACTATAAGTGAAAAAAAAAACCGGACTAAAAGTGAAAACAAATTGTGCCCGTTTGCACAAACCCCCTATGGAGAACCAGCGACAAGCGGAGAACCAGCGGCAAGCGAGGAACTAGCGGCAAGCGGAGGACCAGCGACAAGCGGAAGACCAGCGGCTTGTGGAGAACCAGCTGATATGCAGAAATCGAAGCAGTGCAGAAATCGAAGCAGTGCAGGCCCGAAGCAGTGCAGACCTGAAGCAGTGGCAGCCTGGAAGACTAGTAGCAGCCGTCAGCAGAAATGACGAATGATGACTTTACCAGCAATAGCAGTCTATCGGCGCAGAACACCGGCAGCACAATGCGTAAAAGATAAGTAAAAAACAAAAATGTACGTTTTTCCCTCTGAATATGACGCAACCGCAAGAAGATCTGAGAAAACTAGAAAGGCTACTCGATAGAATCAAAGATATTACCAAACGCCATAGAAAGGTTACTTTAAAGGCAATTAAGAATACAGCTGATGAAACGTATAAAAATTTGCAGTACTTTTTATTGAAACATGAGAGCAAATATAAAGACAGTGAGGTTACAGAGTATATGCTCAAAGCAAGGAATTTCATTACAAAAATAACAGAGTTGATCAATCTCCATTTGTCTAAGCCACAACACGTGCAATTTAAAACAATAGCACATTGCATAATAAACCTTCTTAAAAGACACAAAAAAGTCAGAATGGCGACACTTACAGAAACGCTAAATGTTATCACCAGTCTCGTACCAAAGTACGATGGTAACGCCGAATCGTTAAATAACGTGATAAGAGCATTGACAGCATGTAAAGATCTTGTCTCTGATGCAAACCGAAATGTACTGATCCAAGTGATACTATCCAAATTCGAAGGAAAGGCAAGTCAAATATTTACAGTGGTTCCGACAACCATCGACGCTATCATTGACAGCCTTAAGCAGAAATTCTCGGTTAAAACAGAACCTCAAACAATTATTGCCAAGCTTTCAATTTCGAAACAAAGAAAGGATTTCGCTAGTTTTGCAGACGAAATAGAAAAACTAAGCGCAAAGCTCGAGCTAGCATATGTGGAAAACAAAGTCCCACAAGATGTTGCAAAGACTCTAGCAAATAAAGCGGGAATTCAAGCTTTGGTTAATGGTGCTAAAAATGAAGACACCAAAAATACCGTTAAGTTTTCAAAATGCGAAAACTTAGCAAAAGCAATACGAGTTGCGACAGAAAATGAGGACACCATTGATAGTGTAGAACGCACCAATGTTTTTTATGCGAGTAGAACCAATAACCAGCAAAGGAACAACGATGGATACCAAGTGGACAGATACCGTCAAGACAGAAGGTCAAACTTCAGAAACGGAAGAGGAGGTAGAGGAAGAAGCGCACGTTGCCAAAATTGCAACCATGCACATAATCAATATCCATCTAACCTACCCAATACCTTCAACCCCCCTGAAACAAGCAATCAAAACCGCGGAAAAAACATTCCGTACAGGCAAAATAATTCTGGTCGTGGATATCAAAACAACGCGAACCAAAGAAACCATAATGCCTACGTTGCAGAAGCAACTGAAAAACAGCAAGAACATACCAATCACGGACAGAACCACCCTTTAGGAGGAGAATTGGGGCAGCTTACACAATAAACGTAACTGTCTCAAATTTCGTAAACATCAAATTGAAATTTTCAGACAGTAGATGTACCCTATTGGTAGATACCGGTTCTGATATATCCATAATTAAAGCCTCAAAAGTAAAGTTGGACCAAATTTGCTATCCAACCGAAAACTGTTCTATCAAAGGAATAGGCGAAGGGCTTGTAAAGTCGATAGGTAGTACTCACACTACTTTAGATGCGGATGGAAAACATATCCCAACCACTTTTCAAGTCGTTGGTAAAGATTTTCCAATACCAACGGATGGTATATTGGGAAGAGATTTTTTTAAAAGATATCAATGTAAGCTAGACTACGAGTTAGGAATATTATTTTTTAATTTTGAAGATGAAACAATCAGTATACCTATAGAAGATAATGTAAATGGAGCCATACTGATTCCACCAAGATGTGAGGTGATAAGACGTATCAGTACGCTCACAAAATATACAGATGATCAAGTAGTAGAACCCAAGGAACTTACAGAAGGAGTTTTGCTTGGAGGTAGTATCATAAATAAAAATTATCCATACGTAAAAATTATCAATACATTAGAAAAAGCAATATTATTAAAAGATTTAAATATAGATTCAGTACCACTACAAGAGTACACGATTTACAAAGCTAATTTTGAATGTAAGCAAAATGATTGTAGAATCAATGCCGTTAAAAAGCAAGTAAAAACGGGTAATATATCAACAAAAGGCAGAGATGCGTTCGAAAAACTCATTTCAGAGTACAACGACATTTTTCACATGCCTGAAGAAAAATTAACGACGAATAATTTTTACGAACAAACAATTCAACTACAGGACAAAACGCCTGTGTACATACCTAACTACAAGCAAATCCATGCTCAAGGAGCAGAGATCAAAAAACAAATTGATAAGATGCTGGATGACGGAATTATTGAAAATTCTGTCTCGCATTATAACTCTCCCATATTGCTTGTACCAAAAAAATCATCAAACGAAAAGAAATGGAGACTTGTAGTTGACTTTCGTCAGCTAAACAAGAAACTATTGCCGGATAAATTTCCGTTACCAAGAATAGATTCTATACTAGATCAGTTAGGAAGGGCAAAGTTCTTTAGCACCCTGGACCTTATGTCAGGATTTCATCAAATTCCATTAGCAGAAAATTCAAAACAATATAAAGCATTTTCTGGCCCAGAAGGACACTACCATTTCAACAGATTACCGTTTGGATTGAATATTTCTCCAAACAGTTTTCAGAGGATGATGACCATCGCTACAGCTGGACTATCACCAGAATGTTCATTTGTTTACGTGGACGACATTGTAGTGATAGGATGCTCAGAGAATCATCATTTGAAAAATTTAGGGCGAGTATTTGAAAGGCTGAGACATTACAATCTCAAACTTAATCCTGAGAAATGCAGTTTTTTCAAAACTGACGTTACCTATCTTGGACATAAAATAACAGATAAAGGCATACTGCCAGATGAATCAAAATATGACAGCATAAAAAATTATCCAGTTCCAACTGATGCAGATGCTGTCAGACGATATGTAGCTTTCTGCAACTACTACAGAAAATTTATACCAAATTTTTCAGAAACAGCACAACCTTTGAATAAGTTGTTAAAGAAAAAAGCAGTGTTTATATGGAGCGACGAATGTCAAAAAGCATTCGAAAAACTCAAGAGAGCCCTAATTAATCCTAAAATCCTACAGTATCCAGACTTCACTAAAGAATTTATATTGACTACAGACGCTTCAATTACAGCCTGTGGAGCAGTCTTGTCACAAGAACATAACGGAAATGATTTACCAATTGCTTTTGCAAGCAGAACATTCACGAAAGGTGAAATGAATAAGGCGATAATCGAAAAAGAATTAGCCGCAATACATTGGGCAATTCTTCACTTTAAAGCATACCTCTTCGGCAAGAGATTCAAGATAAAAACAGATCACAGACCACTAGTGTATCTATTCGGAATGAAGAACCCGTCATCAAAACTGACGAGGATGCGTCTTGATTTAGAAGAATTCGACTTCGATATCGAATATGTCAAAGGAAAACAGAATGTAGTCGCAGATGCTTTGTCAAGAATCCAAATAACATCAGATGAAATAAAAAACGTTAACGTAATTACCAGAAAAATGGCAAGCAAAGAAGAAACGAAAACAATGGTAAAAGACAAACTAGAGATTGATCACCTCAAAATGTTTAATGCTTTAACCTTTGAAGAAATAATGAATTTACCAAAACTAGAGCTAGCGATGCAGGAGAACGACAATACGTATGAAATCAGAGCATGCATAAAAAACAAAAAGCGCACAAAAGAAATAATGAAAATAAAAGAATACTTCCTCAAAAGTAGCAATAAGGAACTTCTATTAGTAGAAGATATCCGGTTCAGTGCTGAAATCTGTGCATTAGTGCAATTTTTCAAGCAATTAGAAGAAATCGCGAAAAACAGAAACATAAAAATGCTAGCTATATCTAAAGGCCAAGATATATTCAAGAAAATTCCTGCTGAGGCAGTGAAAAAGGCAGCCAATGAAGCGCTAAACGAAACGAAAATACTAGTATACGAACAACAAAAAGTTATAACAAGACCAGAAGAAATCTCCGAGATTCTGCAGAAAACACACAACACCCCAACTGGAGGACATCTAGGTCAATGTAAAATGTATAAGAAGCTAAGAAAAGAATTTGCGTGGAAGAACATGAAAGATACAATCAAGCAATTCGTAGAAAAATGTAGACTTTGTAAACTAAACAAACACCATAGACAACCTGTAGAACAATTTGAAAAAACAGACACACCTGAAAAACCATTTCAAATTATTTCAATAGATACAGTTGGACCATTCCAAAAAACAATAAATAATAACAGATATGCAGTCACAATACAGTGCAATTTAACCAAACATATAACAGTTATACCGATACCAAACAAAGAAGCTTAAACAGTAGCTAAAGCATTCGTCGAAAAATTCACATTGATATTTGGAACAAATATTTCAGAAGTACGAACAGATATGGGAACAGAATATAAAAACGAACTATTCGACAATATTGCCAAATTGCTCAACTATAAGCACAAATTTTCCACACCTTATCATCCACAGACAATAGGTGCACTGGAACGAAACCACAAATGTCTAAACGAATATCTAAGAATTTTCTCAAATGAACATAATGATGATTGGGATGAATGGGTAAACTTTTATGCATTCGCATACAACACAACCCCAAATTTAGAACACGGTTATACACCATTTGAATTAGTCTTTGGAAGAAATGAAAAAATCAATCAAGAAGTAATCAATGCTAAAATACCATTATATAACCCCGAAAACTACGTTAAAGAGCTAAATACCAGATTACACATGGCACATGAACGAACAAGGAAATATATCGATAAGGAAAAACTCAAAAGAATTGAAAAACAGAATCACCTAAACCCTGTAACATTCAATATAGACGACGAAATAGCCATTACCAACGAAAATCGCAAAAAATTAGATCCTATTTACAAAGGACCCTACAAAGTTAAACAAATAGAAGGTACAAATTTAGTAATCGAAAACGATTTAGGAACGATTCAAATAGTACACAAAAATCGAGCTATTAAACTTTAGAATTTCTTCACTTCAAAATTTTGCGTTACGAAATTCTTTTAGGAAGGGAGGTGTGATAGAATCACCTCGACTATACATATTATTGCATAAACAACAGGCGCTGGTTGGCGCAAACTAATTGGTTAGCATACGAAGGGTTTACCAACAAGCTAGCTGGTAAACAAGAGGTAAACGCACTCAAAGTGCAGCGTAGGCTATGTACTAGCTTGCACCGGAAAGCCACCCTTTACCACTTTGACCAATTATAACACAAGTTGACATCATCTAGCCGAGTCAACTATTTCGGCAACCGTCACAAACACTTTCCTAAAAACCGTGTAAAATCGTTCAAAAAGTTGGTATAAATAAAGAACCGATAGTTGGACAAAAGAGCCAGTTCATCGGAGATAATGATAAATTAAACCTCGCGTCTATTTATTGATTTCTCCTGGAACGTCGAAGTCCCCCTACCTGAGGTAAGGCCCGACGCTTCCCAACGTTCCGTACCGTGTATTTGGGAAACACCTTAAGTGTTTCCATGCTGTCCGGTCAGCAGAGTCCGCCCGCGACTCATGTGCGCGTAAAAGTTCTAAACGGTTAAAGTTTGCGACGCAGCAAGTCCACCACCTCCACCATCTACCACACCCCCATGTTGACGGTTCTACGTTAAATTTCCTTTCTTTTGGTACCAAAAGCGTCCTTCTAGTTCTTCTAGTTTCCTTACAATTCACGTTTAAAGTTAGAGGTTTTTTCAGAAAAGAGCATTTTCGTTGTTTCAGTCAGAACTTAGCTATCGAGCTAGGCATTTCTCTCAGCATTTCTCCTAGCTTGTTTGGTCTTTTTGAACGTATCCAACGAGCATTTTAGGTGTTTCCAAGTACTTGGGAGCGATTTTCAAGCATCTCCAAGGTACATTTTCGGTGTTTCCAAGTACTTGGGAGTGATTTTCAAGCATCTCCAAAGTACATTTTCGGTGTTTCCAAGTACTTGGGAGCGATTTTCAAGCATCTCCAAGGTACATTTTCGGTGTTTCCAAGTACTTGGGAGCGATTTTCAAGCATCTCCAAGGTACATTTTCGGTGTTTCCAAGTACTTGGGAGTGATTTTCAAGCATCTCCAAAGTACATTTTCGGTGTTTCCAAGTACTTGGGAGCGATTTTTAAGCATCTCCAAGGTACATTTTCGGTGTTTCCAAGTACTTGGGAGTGATTTTCAAGCATCTCCAAGGTACATTTTCGGTGTTTCCAAGTACTTGGGAGCAATTTTTGTGCTTTTTGCAGGATGTTTTGGTGTTTTACAAGTATAAATATACAAAGCTTGCTTATTTGGGTACTTTGCTTGGAAGAAAATGCTTGAAACCTGCAATTTTGCTTTAAAAAAACCTCAAAAAAAGCCTATCTTTGAACGCCTATAACTTTTTTGTCTTACGTCCTACGTAAATTTGTTGACGGTTCTACGTTAAATTTCCTTTCTTTTTGTATCAAAAGCGTCCTTCTAGCTCTTCTAGTTTCCTTACAATTCACGTTTAAAGTTAGAGGTTTTTTCAGAAAAGAGCATTTTCGTTGTTTCAGTCAGAACTTAGCTATCGAGCTAGGCATTTCTCTCAGCATTTCTCCTAGCTTGTTTGGTCTTTTTGAACGTATCCAACGAGCATTTTAGGTGTTTCCAAGTACTTGGGAGCGATTTTCAAGCATCTCCAAGGTACATTTTCGGTGTTTCCAAGTACTTGGGAGTGATTTTCAAGCATCTCCAAAGTACATTTTCGGTGTTTCCAAGTACTTGGGAGCGATTTTCAAGCATCTCCAAGGTACATTTTCGGTGTTTCCAAGTACTTGGGAGCGATTTTCAAGCATCTCCAAGGTACATTTTCAGTGTTTCCAAGTACTTGGGAGTGATTTTCAAGCATCTCCAAGGTACGTTTTCGGTGTTTCCAAGTACTTTGGAGCGATTTTCAAGCATCTCCAAGGTACATTTACGGTGTTTCCAAGTACTTTGGAGTGATTTTCAAGCATCTCCAAGGTACATTTTCGGTGTTTCCAAGTACTTGGGAGCAATTTTTGTGCTTTTTGCAGGATGTTTTGGTGTTTTACAAGTATAAATATACAAAGCTTGCTTATTTGGGTACTTTGCTTGGAAGAAAATGCTTGAAACCTGCAATTTTGCTTTAAAAAAACCTCAAAAAAAGCCTATTTTTGAACGCCTATAACTTTTTTGTCTTACGTCCTACGTTAAATTTGACCCCCATGTTGACGGTTCTACGTTAAATTTCCTTTCTTTTGGTACCAAAAGCGCCCGTCTAGCTCTTCTAGTTTCCTTACAATTCACGTTTAAAATTAGAGGTTTTTTCAGAAAAGAGCATTTTCGTTGTTTCAGTCTGAATTTAGCTATCGAGCTAGGCATTTCTCTTAGCATTTCTCCTAGCTAGTTTGGTCTTTTTGAACGTATCCAACGAGCATTTTCGGTGTTTCCAAGTACTTGGGAGCGTTTTTCAAGCCTCTCCAAGGTACATTTTCGGTGTTTCCAAGTACTTGGGAGTGATTTTCAAACATCTCCAAGGTACATTTCCGGTGTTTGCAAGTACTTGGGAGCGATTTTCAAGCATCTCCAAGGTACATTTACGGTGTTTCCAAGTACTTTGGAGCGATTTTCAAGCATCTCCAAGGTACATTTTCGATCTTTCCAAGTACTTGGGAGTGATTTTCAAGCATCTCCAAGGTACATTTACGGTGTTTCCAAGTACTTTGGAGTGATTTTCAAGCATCTCCAAGGTACATTTTCGGTGTTTCCAAGTACTTGGGAGCAGTTTTTGTGCTTTTTGCAGGAAGTTTTGGTGTTTAACAAGTATAAAATATACAAAGCTTGCTTATTTAGGTACTTTGCTTGGAAGAAAATGCTTGAAACCTGCAATTTTGCTTTAAAAAAAACCTCAAAAAAAGCCTATCTTTGAACGCTTTACAACTTTTTTGTCTTACGTCCTACGTTAAATTTGACTCCGATAATGACGGTTCTACGTTAAATTTCCTTTCTTTTGGTACCAAAAGCGTCCTTCTAGCTCTTCTAGTTTTCCTTACAATTCACGTTTAAAGTTAGAGGTTTTTTCAGAAAATAGCATTTTCGATGTTTCAGTCAGAACTTAGCTATCGAGCTAGGCATTTCTCTTAGCATTTCTCCTAGCTAGTTTGGTCTTTTTGAACGTATCCAACGAGCATTTTCGGTGTTTCCAAGTACTTGGGAGCGATTTTCAAGCATCTCCAAGATACATTTACGGTGTTTCCAAGTACTTTGGGGTGATTTTCAAGCATCTCCAAGGTACATTTTTCGGTGTTTCCAATTACTTGGAAGCAATTTTTTGTGCTTTTTGCAGGATGTTTTGGTGTTTTTACAAGTATAACTATACAAAACTTGCTTATTTAGGTACTTTGCTTGGAAGAAAAAAACTTGAAACCTGCAATTTTGCTTTAAAAAAAACCTCAAAAAAGCCTATCTTTGAACGCCTATAACTTTATTGTCTTACGTCCTACGTAAATTTGTTGACGGTTCTACGTTAAATTTCCTTTCTTTTTGTATCAAAAGCGTCCTTCTAGCTCTTCTAGTTTCCTTACAATTCACGTTTAAAGTTAGAGGTTTTTTTCAGAAAAGAGCATTTTTCGTTGTTTCAGTCTGAATTTAGCTATCGAGCTAGGCATTTTCTCTTAGCATTTCTCCTAGCTAGTTTGGTCTTTTTGAACGTATCCATCGAGCATTTTCGGTGTTTCCAAGTACTTGGGAGCGTTTTTCAAGCCTCTCCAAGGTACATTTTCGGTGTTTCCAAGTACTTGGGAGTGATTTTCAAGCATCTCCAAGGTACATTTTCGGTGTTTCCAAGTACTTGGGAGTGATTTTCAAGCATCTCCAAGGTACATTTTCGGTGTTTGCAAGTACTTGGGAGTGATTTTCAAGCATCTCCAAGGTACATTTTCGGTGTTTCCAAGTACTTGGGAGCAATTTTTGTGCTTTTTGCAGGATGTTTTGGTGTTTTACAAGTATAAATATACAAAGCTTGCTTATTTGGGTACTTTGCTTGGAAGAAAATGCTTGAAACCTGCAATTTTGCTTTAAAAAAACCTCAAAAAAAGCCTATCTTTGAACGCCTATAACTTTTTTGTCTTACGTCCTACGTTAAATTTGACCCCCATGTTGACGGTTCTACGTTAAATTTCCTTTCTTTTGGTACCAAAAGCGTCCTTCTAGCTCTTCTAGTTTCCTTACAATTCACGTTTAAAATTAGAGGTTTTTTCAGAAAAGAGCATTTTCGTTGTTTCAGTCTGAATTTAGCTATCGAGCTAGGCATTTCTCTTAGCATTTCTCCTAGCTAGTTTGGTCTTTTTGAACGTATCCAACGAGCATTTTCGGTGTTTCCAAGTACTTGGGAGCGATTTTCAAGCATCTCCAAGGTACAATTTTGGTGTTTCCAAGTACTTTGGAGTGATTTTCAAGCATCTCCAAGGTACATTTTCGGTGTTTCCAAGTACTTGGGAGTGATTTTCAAGCATCTCCAAAGTACATTTTCGGTGTTTCCAAGTACTTGGGAGCGATTTTCAAGCATCTCCAAGGTACATTTTCAGTGTTTCCAAGTACTTGGGAGTGATTTTCAAGCATCTCCAAAGTACATTTTCGGTGTTTCCAAGTACTTGGGAGCGATTTTTAAGCATCTCCAAGGTACATTTTCGGTGTTTCCAAGTACTTGGGAGTGATTTTCAAGCATCTCCAAGGTACATTTTCGGTGTTTCCAAGTACTTGGGAGCAATTTTTGCGCTTTTGCAGGATTTATTGGTGTTTTACAAGTATAATTATACAAAGCTTGCTTATTTAGATACTTTGCTTGGAAGAAAATACTTGAAACCTGCAATTTTGCTCTAAAAAAAAACCTCAAAAAAAGCCTATCTTTGAACGCCTATAACTTTTTTGTCTTACGTCCTACGTTAAATTTGACCCCCTTATTGACGGTTCTACGTTAAATTTCCTTTCTTTTGGTACCAAAAGCGTCCTTCTAGCTCTTCTAGTTTCCTTACAATTCACGTTTAAAATTAGAGGTTTTTTCAGAAAAGAGCATTTTCGTTGTTTCAGTCTGAATTTAGCTATCGAGCTAGGCATTTCTCTCAGCATTTCTCCTAGCTAGTTTGGTCTTTTTGAACGTATCCAACGAGCATTTTCGGTGTTTCCAAGTACTTTTGAGTGATTTTCAAGCATCTCCAAGGTACATTTTCGGTGTTTCCAAGTACTTGAGAGTGATTTTCAAGCATCTCCAAAGTACATTTTCGGTGTTTCCAAGTACTTGGGAGCGATTTTCAAGTATCTCCAAAGTACATTTTCGGTGTTTCCAAGTACTTGGGAGCGATTTTCAAGCATCTCCAAGGTACATTTCCGGTGTTTCCAAGTACTTGGGAGTGATTTTCAAGCATCTCCAAAGTACATTTTCGGTGTTTCCAAGTACTTGGGAGCGATTTTTAAGCATCTCCAAGGTACATTTTCGGTGTTTCCAAGTACTTGGGAGCGATTTTCAAGCATCTCCAAGGTACATTTTCGGTGTTTCCAAGTACTTGGGAGTGATATTCAAGCATCTCCAAGTTTCGTTTTCGGTGTTTCCAAGTACTTGGGAGTGATTTTCAAGCATCTCCAAAGTACATTTTCGGTGTTTCCAAGTACTTTGGGAGCGATTTTCAAGCATCTCCAAGGTACATTTTCGGTGTTTCCAAGTACTTGGGAGCGATTTTCAAGCATCTCCAAGATACATTTACGGTGTTTCCAAGTACTTTGGAGTGATTTTCAAGCATCTCCAAGGTACATTTTCCGTGTTTCCAATTACTTGGAAGCAATTTTTGTGCTTTTTGCAGGATGTTTTGGTGTTTTACAAGTATAACTATACAAAACTTGCTTA
This sequence comes from Anopheles ziemanni, assembly GCF_943734765.1. Lineage (NCBI taxonomy): Eukaryota > Metazoa > Arthropoda > Insecta > Diptera > Culicidae > Anopheles > Anopheles ziemanni. The sequence goes on along the minus strand of NW_026690041.1, from coordinate 158,328 downwards.
TTTAGGTACTTTGCTTGGAAGAAAAAACTTGAAACCTGCAATTTTGCTTTAAAAAAACCTCAAAAAAGCCTATCTTTGAACGCCTATAACTTTATTGTCTTACGTCCTACGTAAATTTGTTGACGGTTCTACGTTAAATTTCCTTTCTTTTTGTATCAAAAGCGTCCTTCTAGCTCTTCTAGTTTCCTTACAATTCACGTTTAAAGTTAGAGGTTTTTTCAGAAAAGAGCATTTTCGTTGTTTCAGTCTGAATTTAGCTATCAAGCTAGGCATTTCTCTTAGCATTTCTCCTAGCTAGTTTGGTCTTTTTGAACGTATCCATCGAGCATTTTCGGTGTTTCCAAGTACTTGGGAGCGTTTTTCAAGCCTCTCCAAGGTACATTTTCGGTGTTTCCAAGTACTTGGGAGTGATTTTCAAGCATCTCCAAGGTACATTTTCGGTGTTTGCAAGTACTTGGGAGTGATTTTCAAGCATCTCCAAGGTACATTTACGGTGTTTCCAAGTACTTTGGAGCGATTTTCAAGCATCTCCAAGGTACGTTTTCGGTGTTTCCAAGTACTTTGGAGTGATTTTCAAGCATCTCCAAGGTACATTTTCGGTGTTTCCAAGTACTTGGGAGCAATTTTTGTGCTTTTTGCAGGATGTTTTGGTGTTTTACAAGTATAAATATACAAAGCTTGCTTATTTGGGTACTTTGCTTGGAAGAAAATGCTTGAAACCTGCAATTTTGCTTTAAAAAAAACCTCAAAAAAAGTATATCTTTGAACGCTTACAACTTTTTTGTCTTACGTCCTACGTTAAATTTGCCCCCATAATGACGGTTCTACGTTAAATTTCCTTTCTTTTGGTACCAAAAGTGTCCTTCTAGCTCTTCTAGTTTCCTTACAATTCACGTTTAAAGTTAGAGGTTTTTTCAGAAAAGAGCATTTTCGTTGTTTCAGTCTGAATTTAGCTATCGAGCTAGGCATTTCTCTTAGCATTTCTCCTAGCTAGTTTGGTCTTTTTGAACGTATCCATCGAGCATTTTCGGTGTTTCCAAGTACTTGGGAGCGTTTTTCAAGCCTCTCCAAGGTACATTTTCGGTGTTTCCAAGTACTTGGGAGTGATTTTCAAGCATCTCCAAGGTACATTTTCGGTGTTTGCAAGTACTTGGGAGTGATTTTCAAGCATCTCCAAGGTACATTTACGGTGTTTCCAAGTACTTTGGAGCGATTTTCAAGCATCTCCAAGGTACGTTTTCGGTGTTTCCAAGTACTTTGGAGCGATTTTCAAGCATCTCCAAGGTACATTTACGGTGTTTCCAAGTACTTTGGAGTGATTTTCAAGCATCTCCAAGGTACATTTTCGGTGTTTCCAAGTACTTGGGAGCAATTTTTGTGCTTTTTGCAGGATGTTTTGGTGTTTTACAAGTATAAATATACAAAGCTTGCTTATTTGGGTACTTTGCTTGGAAGAAAATGCTTGAAACCTGCAATTTTGCTTTAAAAAAACCTCAAAAAAAGCCTATCTTTGAACGCCTATAACTTTTTTGTCTTACGTCCTACGTTAAATTTGACCCCCATGTTGACGGTTCTACGTTAAATTTCCTTTCTTTTGGTACCAAAAGCGTCCGTCTAGCTCTTCTAGTTTCCTTACAATTCACGTTTTAAATTAGAGGTTTTTTCAGAAAAGAGCATTTTCGTTGTTTCAGTCTGAATTTAGCTATCGAGCTAGGCATTTCTCTTAGCATTTCTCCTAGCTAGTTTGGTCTTTTTGAACGTATCCAACGAGCATTTTCGGTGTTTCCAAGTACTTGGGAGCGATTTTCAAGCATCTTCAAGGTACATTTTTGGTGTTTCCAAGTACTTTGGAGTGATTTTCAAGCATCTCCAAGGTACATTTTCGGTGTTTCCAAGTACTTGGGAGTGATTTTCAAGCATCTCCAAAGTACATTTACGGTGTTTCCAAGTACTTGGGAGCGATTTTCAAGCATCTCCAAGGTAAATTTTCGGTGTTTCCAAGTACTTGGGAGCGATTTTCAAGCATCTCCAAGGTACATTTACGGTGTTTCCAAGAACTTTGGAGTGATTTTCAAGCATCTCCAAGGTACATTTTCGGTGTTTCCAAGTACTTGGGAGCAGTTTTTGTGCTTTTTGCAGGAAGTTTTGGTGTTTTACAAGTATAAATATACAAAGCTTGCTTATTTAGGTACTTTGCTTGGAAGAAAATGCTTGAAACTTGCAATTTTGCTTTAAAAAAACCTCAAAAAAAAGCCTATCTTTGAACGCCTATAACTTTTTTGTCTTACGTCCTACGTTAAATTTGACCCCCATGTTGACGGTTCTACGTTAAATTTCCTTTCTTTTTTTACCAAAAGCGTCCTTCTAGCTCTTCTAGTTTCCTTACAATTCACGTTTAAAATTAGAGGTTTTTTCAGAAAAGAGCATTTTCGTTGTTACAGTCTGAATTTAGCTATCGAGCTAGGCATTTCTCTTAGCATTTCTCCTAGCTAGTTTGGTCTTTTTGAACGTATCCAACGAGCATTTTCGGTGTTTCCAAGTACTTGGGAGCGATTTTCAAGCATCTCCAAGGTACATTTTTGGTGTTTCCAAGTACTTGGGAGTGATTTTCAAGCATCTCCAAAGTACATTTTCGGTGTTTCCAAGTACTTGGGAGCGATTTTCAAGCATCTCCAAGGTACATTTTCGGTGTTTCCAAGTACTTGGGAGCGATTTTCAAGCATCTCCAAGGTACATTTTCGGTGTTTCCAAGTACTTGGGAGTGATTTTCAAGCATCTCCAAAGTACATTTTCGGTGTTTCCAAGTACTTGGGAGCGATTTTTAAGCATCTCCAAGGTACATTTTCGGTGTTTCCAAGTACTTGGGAGCGATTTTCAAGCATCTCCAAGGTACATTTTCGGTGTTTCCAAGTACTTGGGAGTGATATTCAAGCATCTCCAAGTTTCATTTTCGGTGTTTCCAAGTACTTGGGAGCGATTTTCAAGCATCTCCAAAGTACATTTTCGGTGTTTCCAAGTACTTTGGGAGCGATTTTCAAGCATCTCCAAGGTACATTTTCGGTGTTTCCAAGTACTTGGGAGCGATTTTCAAGCATCTCCAAGATACATTTACGGTGTTTCCAAGTACTTTGGAGTGATTTTCAAGCATCTCCAAGGTACATTTTCGGTGTTTCCAATTACTTGGAAGCAATTTTTGTGCTTTTTGCAGGATGTTTTGGTGTTTTACAAGTATAACTATACAAAGCTTGCTTATTTAGGTACTTTGCTTGGAAGAAAAAACTTGAAACCTGCAATTTTGCTTTAAAAAAACCTCAAAAAAGCCTATCTTTGAACGCCTATAACTTTATTGTCTTACGTCCTACGTAAATTTGTTGACGGTTCTACGTTAAATTTCCTTTCTTTTTGTATCAAAAGCGTCCTTCTAGCTCTTCTAGTTTCCTTACAATTCACGTTTAAAGTTAGAGGTTTTTTCAGAAAAGAGCATTTTCGTTGTTTCAGTCTGAATTTAGCTATCAGGCTAGGCATTTCTCTTAGCATTTCTCCTAGCTAGTTTGGTCTTTTTGAACGTATCCATCGAGCATTTTCGGTGTTTCCAAGTACTTGGGAGTGATTTTCAAGCCTCTCCAAGGTACATTTTCGGTGTTTGCAAGTACTTGGGAGTGATTTTCAAGCATCTCCAAGGTACATTTACGGTGTTTCCAAGTACTTGGGAGCGATTTTCAAGCATCTCCAAGGTACGTTTTCGGTGTTTCCAAGTACTTTGGAGCGATTTTCAAGCATCTCCAAGGTACATTTACGGTGTTTCCAAGTACTTTGGAGTGATTTTCAAGCATCTTCAAGGTACATTTTCGGTGTTTCCAAGTACTTGGGAGCAATTTTTGTGCTTTTTGCAGGATGTTTTGGTGTTTTACAAGTATAAATATACAAAGCTTGCTTATTTGGGTACTTTGCTTGGAAGAAAATGCTTGAAACCTGCAATTTTGCTTTAAAAAAACCTCAAAAAAAGCCTATCTTTGAACGCCTATAACTTTTTTGTCTTACGTCCTACGTTAAATTTGACCCCCATGTTGACGGTTCTACGTTAAATTTCCTTTCTTTTGGTACCAAAAGCGTCCGTCTAGCTCTTCTAGTTTCCTTACAATTCACGTTTAAAATTAGAGGTTTTTTCAGAAAAGAGCATTTTCGTTGTTTCAGTCTGAATTTAGCTATCGAGCTAGGCATTTCTCTTAGCATTTCTCCTAGCTAGTTTGGTCTTTTTGAACGTATCCAACGAGCATTTTCGGTGTTTCCAAGTACTTGGGAGTGATTTTCAAGCATCTCCAAAGTACATTTACGGTGTTTCCAAGTACTTGGGAGCGATTTTCAAGCATCTCCAAGGTACATTTTCGGTGTTTCCAAGTACTTGGGAGTGATTTTCAAGCATCTCCAAGGTACATTTTCGGTGTTTCCAAGTACTTGGGAGTGATTTTCAAGCATCTCCAAGGTACATTTTCGGTGTTTCCAAGTACTTTGGAGCAGTTTTTGTGCTTTTTGCAGGATGGTTTGGTGTTTTACAAATATAAATATACAAAGCTTGCTTATTTAGGTACTTTGCTTGGAAGAAAATACTTGAAACCTGCAATTTTGCTTTAAAAAAACCTCAAAAAAAGCCTATCTTTGAACGCCTACAACTTTTTTGTCTAACGTCCAACGTTAAATTTGACCCCCATGTTGACGGTTCTACGTTAAATTTCCTTTCTTTTGGTACCAAAAGCGTCCTTCTAGTTCTTCTAGTTTCCTTACAATTCACGTTTAAAGTTAGAGGTTTTTTCAGAAAAGAGCATTTTCGTTGTTTCAGTCAGAACTTAGCTATCGAGCTAGGCATTTCTCTTAGCATTTCTCCTAATTCTCCTCCTTCTTTGGTCTTTTTGAACGTATCCAACGAGCATTTTAGGTGTTTCCAAGTACTTGGGAGCGATTTTCAAGCATCTCCAAGGTACATTTTCGGTGTTTCCAAGTACTTGGGAGTGATTTTCAAGCATCTCCAAAGTACATTTTCGGTGTTTCCAAGTACTTGGGAGCGATTTTCAAGCATCTCCAAGGTACATTTTCGGTGTTTCCAAGTACTTGGGAGCGATTTTCAAGCATCTCCAAGGTACATTTTCAGTGTTTCCAAGTACTTGGGAGTGATTTTCAAGCATCTCCAAAGTACATTTTCGGTGTTTCCAAGTACTTGGGAGCGATTTTTAAGCATCTCCAAGGTACATTTTCGGTGTTTCCAAGTACTTGGGAGTGATTTTCAAGCATCTCCAAGGTACATTTTCGGTGTTTCCAAGTACTTGGGAGCAATTTTTGCGCTTTTGCAGGATTTATTGGTGTTTTACAAGTATAATTATACAAAGCTTGCTTATTTAGATACTTTGCTTGGAAGAAAATGCTTGAAACCTGCAATTTTGCTCTAAAAAAAAACCTCAAAAAAAGCCTATCTTTGAACGCCTATAACTTTTTTGTCTTACGTCCTACGTTAAATTTGACCCCCTTATTGACGGTTCTACGTTAAATTTCCTTTCTTTTGGTACCAAAAGCGTCCTTCTAGCTCTTCTAGTTTCCTTACAATTCACGTTTAAAATTAGAGGTTTTTTCAGAAAAGAGCATTTTCGTTGTTTCAGTCTGAATTTAGCTATCGAGCTAGGCATTTCTCTCAGCATTTCTCCTAGCTAGTTTGGTCTTTTTGAACGTATCCAACGAGCATTTTCGGTGTTTCCAAGTACTTTTGAGTGATTTTCAAGCATCTCCAAGGTACATTTTCGGTGTTTCCAAGTACTTGGGAGTGATTTTCAAGCATCTCCAAAGTACATTTTCGGTGTTTCCAAGTACTTGGGAGCGATTTTCAAGTATCTCCAAAGTACATTTTCGGTGTTTCCAAGTACTTGGGAGCGATTTTCAAGCATCTCCAAGGTACATTTCCGGTGTTTCCAAGTACTTGGGAGTGATTTTCAAGCATCTCCAAAGTACATTTTCGGTGTTTCCAAGTACTTGGGAGCGATTTTTAAGCATCTCCAAGGTACATTTTCGGTGTTTCCAAGTACTTGGGAGCGATTTTCAAGCATCTCCAAGATACATTTACGGTGTTTCCAAGTACTTTGGAGTGATTTTCAAGCATCTCCAAGGTACATTTTCGGTGTTTCCAAGTACTTGGGAGTGATATTCAAGCATCTCCAAGTTTCATTTTCGGTGTTTCCAAGTACTTGGGAGTGATTTTCAAGCATCTCCAAAGTACATTTTCGGTGTTTCCAAGTACTTTGGGAGCGATTTTCAAGCATCTCCAAGGTACATTTTCGGTGTTTCCAAGTACTTGGGAGCGATTTTCAAGCATCTCCAAGATACATTTACGGTGTTTCCAAGTACTTTGGAGTGATTTTCAAGCATCTCCAAGGTACATTTTCCGTGTTTCCAATTACTTGGAAGCAATTTTTGTGCTTTTTGCAGGATGTTTTGGTGTTTTACAAGTATAACTATACAAAACTTGCTTATTTAGGTACTTTGCTTGGAAGAAAAAACTTGAAACCTGCAATTTTGCTTTAAAAAAACCTCAAAAAAGCCTATCTTTGAACGCCTATAACTTTATTGTCTTACGTCCTACGTAAATTTGTTGACGGTTCTACGTTAAATTTCCTTTCTTTTTGTATCAAAAGCGTCCTTCTAGCTCTTCTAGTTTCCTTACAATTCACGTTTAAAGTTAGAGGTTTTTTCAGAAAAGAGCATTTTCGTTGTTTCAGTCTGAATTTAGCTATCGAGCTAGGCATTTCTCTTAGCATTTCTCCTAGCTAGTTTGGTCTTTTTGAACGTATCCATCGAGCATTTTCGGTGTTTCCAAGTACTTGGGAGCGTTTTTCAAGCATCTCCAAGGTACATTTTCGGTGTTTCCAAGTACTTGGGAGGTGATTTTCAAGCATCTCCAAGGTACATTTTCGGTGTTTGCAAGTACTTGGGAGTGATTTTCAAGCATCTCCAAGGTACATTTACGGTGTTTCCAAGTACTTTGGAGCGATTTTCAAGCATCTCCAAGGTACGTTTTCGGTGTTTCCAAGTACTTTGGAGTGATTTTCAAGCATCTCCAAGGTACATTTTCGGTGTTTCCAAGTACTTGGGAGCAATTTTTGTGCTTTTTGCAGGATGTTTTGGTGTTTTACAAGTAAAAATATACAAAGCTTGCTTATTTGGGTACTTTGCTTGGAAGAAAATGCTTGAAATCTGCAATTTTGCTTTAAAAAAACCTCAAAAAAAGTATATCTTTGAACGCTTACAACTTTTTTGTCTTACGTCCTACGTTAAATTTGACCCCCATAATGACGGTTCTACGTTAAATTTCCTTTCTTTTGGTACCAAAAGTGTCCTTCTAGCTCTTCTAGTTTCCTTACAATTCACGTTTAAAGTTAGAGGTTTTTTCAGAAAATAGCATTTTCGTTGTTTCAGTCAGAACTTAGCTATCGAGCTAGGCATTTCTCTTAGCATTTCTCCTAGCTAGTTTGGTCTTTTTGAACGTATCCATCGAGCATTTTCGGTGTTTCCAAGTACTTGGGAGCGTTTTTCAAGCCTCTCCAAGGTACATTTTCGGTGTTTCCAAGTACTTGGGAGTGATTTTCAAACATCTCCAAGGTACATTTCCGGTGTTTGCAAGTACTTGGGAGCGATTTTCAAGCATCTCCAAGGTACATTTACGGTGTTTCCAAGTACTTTGGAGCGATTTTCAAGCATCTCCAAGGTACATTTTCGATCTTTCCAAGTACTTGGGAGCGATTTTCAAGCATCTCCAAGGTACATTTACGGTGTTTCCAAGTACTTTGGAGTGATTTTCAAGCATCTCCAAGGTACATTTTCGGTGTTTCCAAGTACTTGGGAGCAGTTTTTGTGCTTTTTGCAGGAAGTTTTGGTGTTTAACAAGTATAAATATACAAAGCTTGCTTATTTAGGTACTTTGCTTGGAAGAAAATGCTTGAAACCTGCAATTTTGCTTTAAAAAAACCTCAAAAAAAGCCTATCTTTGAACGCTTACAACTTTTTTGTCTTACGTCCTACGTTAAATTTGACTCCGATAATGACGGTTCTACGTTAAATTTCCTTTCTTTTGGTACCAAAAGCGTCCTTCTAGCTCTTCTAGTTTCCTTACAATTCACGTTTAAAGTTAGAGGTTTTTTCAGAAAATAGCATTTTCGTTGTTTCAGTCAGAACTTAGCTATCGAGCTAGGCATTTCTCTTAGCATTTCTCCTAGCTAGTTTGGTCTTTTTGAACGTATCCAACGAGCATTTTCGGTGTTTCCAAGTACTTGGGAGCGATTTTCAAGCATCTCCAAGATACATTTACGGTGTTTCCAAGTACTTTGGGGTGATTTTCAAGCATCTCCAAGGTACATTTTCGGTGTTTCCAATTACTTGGAAGCAATTTTTGTGCTTTTTGCAGGATGTTTTGGTGTTTTACAAGTATAACTATACAAAACTTGCTTATTTAGGTACTTTGCTTGGAAGAAAAAACTTGAAACCTGCAATTTTGCTTTAAAAAAAACCTCAAAAAAGCCTATCTTTGAACGCCTATAACTTTATTGTCTTACGTCCTACGTAAATTTGTTGACGGTTCTACGTTAAATTTCCTTTCTTTTTGTATCAAAAGCGTCCTTCTAGCTCTTCTAGTTTCCTTACAATTCACGTTTAAAGTTAGAGGTTTTTTCAGAAAAGAGCATTTTCGTTGTTTCAGTCTGAATTTAGCTATCGAGCTAGGCATTTCTCTTAGCATTTCTCCTAGCTAGTTTGGTCTTTTTGAACGTATCCATCGAGCATTTTCGGTGTTTCCAAGTACTTGGGAGCGTTTTTCAAGCCTCTCCAAGGTACATTTTCGGTGTTTCCAAGTACTTGGGAGTGATTTTCAAGCATCTCCAAGGTACATTTTCGGTGTTTCCAAGTACTTGGGAGTGATTTTCAAGCATCTCCAAGGTACATTTTCGGTGTTTGCAAGTACTTGGGAGTGATTTTTAAGCATCTCCAAGGTACATTTACGGTGTTTCCAAGTACTTTGGAGCGATTTTCAAGCATCTCCAAGGTACGTTTTCGGTGTTTCCAAGTACTTTGGAGTGATTTTCAAGCATCTCCAAGGTACATTTTCGGTGTTTCCAAGTACTTGGGAGCAATTTTTGTGCTTTTTGCAGGATGTTTTGGTGTTTTACAAGTATAAATATACAAAGCTTGCTTATTTGGGTACTTTGCTTGGAAGAAAATGCTTGAAACCTGCAATTTTGCTTTAAAAAAACCTCAAAAAAAGCCTATCTTTGAACGCCTATAACTTTTTTGTCTTACGTCCTACGTTAAATTTGACCCCCATGTTGACGGTTCTACGTTAAATTTCCTTTCTTTTGGTACCAAAAGCGTCCGTCTAGCTCTTCTAGTTTCCTTACAATTCACGTTTAAAATTAGAGGTTTTTTCAGAAAAGAGCATTTTCGTTGTTTCAGTCTGAATTTAGCTATCGAGCTAGGCATTTCTCTTAGCATTTCTCCTAGCTAGTTTGGTCTTTTTGAACGTATCCAACGAGCATTTTCGGTGTTTCCAAGTACTTGGGAGCGATTTTCAAGCATCTCCAAGGTACATTTTTGGTGTTTCCAAGTACTTTGGAGTGATTTTCAAGCATCTCCAAGGTACATTTTCGGTGTTTCCAAGTACTTGGGAGTGATTTTCAAGCATCTCCAAAGTACATTTACGGTGTTTCCAAGTACTTGGGAGCGATTTTCAAGCATCTCCAAGGTACATTTTCGGTGTTTCCAGGTACTTGGGAGTGATTTTCAAGCATCTCCAAGGTACATTTTCGGTGTTTCCAAGTA
>NW_026690041.1:0-147982 GCF_943734765.1 Anopheles ziemanni | reverse complement strand
AGAGCATTTCGATGTTTCAGTCTGAATTTAGCTATCGAGCTAGGCATTTCTCTCCGATTTCTCCTAGCTAGTTGGTCTTTTTGAACGTATCCAACGAGCATTTTCGGTGTTTCCAAGTACTTGGGAGCGATTTTCAAGCATCTCCAAGGTACATTTTCGGTGTTTCCAAGTACTTGGGAGCGATTTTCAAGCATCTCCAAGGTACATTTTCGGTGTTTCCAAGTACTTGGGAGTGATTTTCAAGCATCTCCAACGTACATTTTCGGTGTTTCCATGTACTTGGGAGCAATTTTTGCGCTTTTTGCAGGATGTATTGGTGTTTTACAAGTATAATTATACAAAGCTTGCTTATTTAGGTACTTTGCTTGGAAGAAAAACGCTTGAACACCTGCAATTTTGCTTTAAAAAAACCTCAAAAAAAGCCTATCTTTTGAACGCCTATAACTTTTTGTCTTACGTCCTACATTAAATCTGACCCCATGTTGACGGTTCTACGTTAAATTTCCTTTCTTTTGGTACCAAAAGCGTCCTTCTAGCTCTTCTAGTTTCCTTACAAATTCACGTTTAAAGTTAGAGGTTTTTTCAGAAAAGAGCATTTTCGTTGTTTCAGTCTGAATTTAGCTATCGAGCTAGGCATTTCTCTCAGCATTTCTCCTAGCTAGTTTGGTCTTTTTGAACGTATCCAACGAGCATTTTCGGTGTTTCCAAGTACTTGGGAGCGATTTTCAAGCATCTCCAAGGTACATTTTCGGTGTCTCCAAGTACTTGGGAGTGATTTTCAAGCATCTCCAACGTACATTTTCGGTGTTTCCAAGTACTTGGGAGCGATTTTCAAGCATCTCCAAGGTACATTTTCGGTGTTTCCAAGTACTTGGGAGCGATTTTCAAGCATCTCCAAGGTACATTTACGGTGTTTCCAAGTACTTTGGGAGTGATTTTCAAGCATCTCCAAGGTACATTTTCGGTGTTTCCAAGTACTTGGGAGCAACTTTTGTGCTTTTTGCAGGAAGTTTTGGTGTTTAACAAGTATAAATAAACAAAGCTTGCTTATTTAGGTACTTTGCTTGGAAGAAAATGCTTGAAACCTGCAATTTTGCTTTAAAAAAACCTCAAAAAAAGCCTATCTTTGAACGCCTACAACTTTTTTGTCTGACGTCCTAAGTTAAATTTTACCCGCATATTGACGGTTCTACGTTAAATTTCCTTTCTTTTGGTACCAAAAGCGTCCTTCTAGCTCTTCTAGTTTCCTTACATTTCACGTTTAAAGTTAGAGGTTTTTTCAGAAAAGAGCATTTTCGTTGTTTCAGTCTGAATTTAGCTATCGAGCTAGGCATTTCTCTCAGCATTTCTCCTAGCTAGTTTGGTCTTTTTGAACGTATCCAACGAGCATTTTCGGTGTTTCCAAGTACTTTTGAGTGATTTGCAAGCATCTCCAACGTACATTTTTGGTGTTTCCAAGTACTTGGGAGTGATTTTCAAGCATCTCCAAAGTACATTTACGGTGTTTCCAAGTACTTGAGAGCGATTTTCAAGCATCTCCAAGGTACATTTTCGGTGTTTAAAAGTACTTGGGACGGATTTTCAAGCATCTCCAAGGTACATTTACGGTGTTTTCCAAGTACTTTGGAGTGATTTTTCAAGCATTCTCAAGGTACATTTTCGGTGTTTCCAAGTACTTGGGAGCAACTTTTGTGCTTTTTGCAGGAAGTTTTGGTGTTTAAACAAGTATAAATATACAAAGCTTGCTTATTTAGGTACTTTGCTTGGAAGAAAATGCTTGAAACCTGCAATTTTGCTTTCAAAAAAACCTCAAAAAAAGCCTATCTTTGAACGCCTACAACTTTTTGTCTTACGTCCTATGTTAAATTTGACCCCCATAATGACGGTTCTACGTTAAATTCCTTTCTTTTGGTACCAAAAGCGTTTTTCTAGCTCTTCTAGTTTCCTTACAATTCACGTTTATAAAGTTAGAGGTTTTTTCAGAAATAGCATTTTCGTTGTTTCAGTCAGAACTTAGCTATCGAGCTAGGCATTTCTCTCAGCATTTCTCCTAGCTAGTTTGGTCTTTTTGAACGTATCCATCGAGCATTTTCGGTGTTTCCAAGTACTTGGGAGCGATTTTCAAGCATCTCCAAGGTACATTTTCGGTGTTTCCAAGTACTTGGGAGCGATTTCAAGCATCTCCAAGGTACATTTTCGGTGTTTCCAGGTACTTGGGAGTGATTTTCAAGCATCTCCAACGTACATTTTCGGTGTTTCCAAGTACTTGGGAGTGATTTTCAAGCATCTCCAAGGTACATTTTCGGTGTTTCCAAGTACTTGGGAGTGATTTTCAAGCATCTCCAAAGTACATTTTCGGTGTTTCCATGTACTTGAGAGCGATTTTCAAGCATCTCCAAGGTACTTTTTCGGTGCTTCCATGTACTTGAGAGTGATTTTCAAGCATCTCCAAGGTACATTTTCGGTGTTTCCAAGTACTTGGGAGTGATTTTCAAGCATCTCCAAGGTACATTTTCGGTGTTTTCCAAGTACTTGGGAGCAGTTTTTGTGCTTTTTGCAGGAAGTTTTGGTGTTTTACAAGTATAAAATATACAAAGCTTGCTTATTAGGTACTTTGCTTGGAAGAAAATGCTTGAAACCTGCAATTTTGCTTTAAAAAACCTCAAAAAAAGCATATCTTTGAACGCCTATAACTTTTTTGTCTTACGTCCTACGTTAAATTTGACCCCCATGTTGACGTTCTACGTTAAATTTCCTTTCTTTTAGTACCAAGAGCGTCCGTCCTAGCTCTTCTAGTTTCCTTACAATTCACGTTTAAAGTTAGAGGTTTTTCAGAAAAGAGCATTTCGTTGTTTCAGTCTGAATTTAGCTATCGAGCTAGGCATTTCTCTCAGCATTTCTCCTAGCTAGTTGGTCTTTTTGAACGTATCCATCGAGCATTTACGGTGTTTCCAAGTACTTGGGAGCGATTTTCAAGCATCTCCATGGTACATTTTCGGTGTTTCCAAGTACTTGGGAGCGATTTTCAAGCATCTCCAAGGTACATTTTCGGTGTTTCCAAGTACTTGGGAGTGATTTTCAAGCATCTCCAACGTACATTTTCGGTGTTTCCAAGTACTTGGGAGTGATTTTCAAGCATCTCCAAGGTACATTTTCGGTGTTTCCAAGTACTTGGGAGTGATTTTCAAGCATCTCCAAAGTACATTTTCGGTGTTTCCATGTACTTGGGAGCAATTTTTGCGCTTTTTGCAGGATGTATTGGTGTTTTACAAGTATAATTATACAAAGCTTGCTTATTTAGGTACTTTGCTTGGAAGAAAATGCTTGAAACCTGCAATTTTGCTTTAAAAAAACCTCAAAAAAAGCCTATCTTTGAACGCCTATAACTTTTTTGTCTTACGTCCTACGTTAAATTTGACCCCCATGTTGACGGTTCTACGTTAAATTTCCTTTCTTTTGGTACCAAAAGCGTCCTTCTAGCTCTTCTAGTTTCCTTACAATTCACGTTTAAAGTTAGAGGTTTTTTCAGAAAAGAGCATTTTCGTTGTTTCAGTCTGAATTTAGCTATCGAGCTAGGCATTTCTCTCAGCATTTCTCCTAGCTAGTTTGGTCTTTTTGAACGTATCCAACGAGCATTTTCGGTGTTTCCAAGTACTTTTGAGTGATTTGCAAGCATCTCCAACGTACATTTTTGGTGTTTCCAAGTACTTGGGAGTGATTTTCAAGCATCTCCAAAGTACATTTACGGTGTTTCCAAGTACTTGAGAGCGATTTTCAAGCATCTCCAAGGTACATTTTCGGTGTTTAAAAGTACTTGGGAGCGATTTTCAAGCATCTCCAAGGTACATTTACGGTGTTTCCAAGTACTTTGGAGTGATTTTCAAGCATCTCCAAGGTACATTTTCGGTGTTTCCAAGTACTTGGGAGCAACTTTTGTGCTTTTTGCAGGAAGTTTTGGTGTTTAACAAGTATAAATATACAAAGCTTGCTTATTTAGGTACTTTGCTTGGAAGAAAATGCTTGAAACCTGCAATTTTGCTTTCAAAAAAACCTCAAAAAAAGCCTATCTTTGAACGCCTACAACTTTTTTGTCTTACGTCCTATGTTAAATTTGACCCCCATAATGACGGTTCTACGTTAAATTTCCTTTCTTTTGGTACCAAAAGCGTTTTTCTAGCTCTTCTAGTTTCCTTACAATTCACGTTTAAAGTTAGAGGTTTTTTCAGAAAATAGCATTTTCGTTGTTTCAGTCAGAACTTAGCTATCGAGCTAGGCATTTCTCTTAGCATTTCTCCTAGCTAGTTTGGTCTTTTTGAACGTATCCAACGAGCATTTTCGGTGTTTCCAAGTACTTGGGAGCGATTTTCAAGCATCTCCAAGGTACATTTTCGGTGTTTCCAAGTACTTAGGAGCGATTTTCAAGCATCTCCAAGGTACATTTTCGGTGTCTCCAAGTACATGGGTGTGATTTTCAAGCATCTCCAACGTACATTTTCGGTGTTTCCAAGTACTTGGGAGCGATTTTCAAGCATCTCCAAGGTACATTTTCGGTGTTTCCAAGTACTTGGGAGCGATTTTCAAGCATCTCCAAGGTACATTTACGGTGTTTCCAAGTACTTTGGAGTGATTTCCAAGCATCTCCAAGGTACATTTTCGGTGTTTCCAAGTACTTGGGAGCAACTTTTGTGCTTTTTGCAGGAAGTTTTGGTGTTTAACAAGAATAAATAAACAAAGCTTGCTTATTTAGGTACTTTGCTTGGAAGAAAATGCTTGAAACCTGCAATTTTGCTTTAAAAAAACCTCAAAAAAAGCCTATCTTTGAACGCCTACAACTTTTTTATCTTACGTCCTACGTTAAATTTTACCCCCATATTGACGGTTCTACGTTAAATTTCCTTTCTTTTGGTACCAAAAGCGTCCTTCTAGCTCTTCTAGTTTCCTTACAATTCACGTTTAAAGTTAGAGGTTTTTTCAGAAAAGAGCATTTTCGTTGTTTCAGTCTGAATTTAGCTATCGAGCTAGGCATTTCTCTCAGCATTTCTCCTAGCTAGTTTGGTCTTTTTGAACGTATCCAACGAGCATTTTCGGTGTTTCCAAGTACTTGGGAGCGATTTTCAAGCATCTCCAAGGTACATTTTCGGTGTTTCCAAGTACTTGGGAGCGATTTTCAAGCATCTCCAAGGTACATTTTCGGTGTTTCCAAGTACTTGGGAGTGATTTTCAAGCATCTCCAACGTACATTTTCGGTGTTTCCAAGTACTTGGGAGTGATTTTCAAGCATCTCCAAGGTACATTTTCGGTGTTTCCAAGTACTTGGGAGTGATTTTCAAGCATCTCCAAAGTACATTTTCGGTGTTTCCATGTACTTGAGAGCGATTTTCAAGCATCTCCAAGGTACATTTTCGGTGCTTCCATGTACTTGAGAGTGATTTTCAAGCATCTCCAAGGTACATTTTCGGTGTTTCCAAGTACTTGGGAGTGATTTTCAAGCATCTCCAAGGTACATTTTCGGTGTTTCCAAGTACTTGGGAGCAGTTTTTGTGCTTTTTGCAGGAAGTTTTGGTGTTTTACAAGTATAAATATACAAAGCTTGCTTATTTAGGTACTTTGCTTGGAAGAAAATGCTTGAAACCTGCAATTTTGCTTTAAAAAACCTCAAAAAAAGCATATCTTTGAACGCCTATAACTTTTTTGTCTTACGTCCTACGTTAAATTTTACCCCCATGTTGACGGTTCTACGTTAAATTTCCTTTCTTTTAGTACCAAGAGCGTCCGTCTAGCTCTTCTAGTTTCCTTACAATTCACGTTTAAAGTTAGAGGTTTTTTCAGAAAAGAGCATTTTCGTTGTTTCAGTCTGAATTTAGCTATCGAGCTAGGCATTTCTCTCAGCATTTCTCCTAGCTAGTTTGGTCTTTTTGAACGTATCCATCGAGCATTTTCGGTGTTTCCAAGTACTTGGGAGCGATTTTCAAGCATCTCCAAGGTACATTTTCGGTGTTTCCAAGTACTTGGGAGCGATTTTCAAGCATCTCCAAGGTACATTTTCGGTGTTTCCAAGTACTTGGGAGTGATTTTCAAGCATCTCCAACGTACATTTTCGGTGTTTCCAAGTACTTGGGAGTGATTTTCAAGCATCTCCAAGGTACATTTTCGGTGTTTCCAAGTACTTGGGAGTGATTTTCAAGCATCTCCAAAGTACATTTTCGGTGTTTCCATGTACTTGGGAGCAATTTTTGCGCTTTTTGCAGGATGTATTGGTGTTTTACAAGTATAATTATACAAAGCTTGCTTATTTAGGTACTTTGCTTGGAAGAAAACGCTTGAAACCTGCAATTTTGCTTTAAAAAAACCTCAAAAAAAGCCTATCTTTGAACGCCTATAACTTTTTTGTCTTACGTCCTACGTTAAATCTGACCCCCATGTTGACGGTTCTACGTTAAATTTCCTTTCTTTTGGTAACAAAAGCGTCCTTCTAGCTCTTCTAGTTTCCTTACAATTCACGTTTAAAGTTAGAGGTTTTTTCAGAAAAGAGCATTTTCGTTGTTTCAGTCTGAATTTAGCTATCGAGCTAGGCATTTCTCTCAGCATTTCTCCTAGCTAGTTTGGTCTTTTTGAACGTATCCAACGAGCATTTTCGGTGTTTCCAAGTACTTTTGAGTGATTTGCAAGCATCTCCAACGTACATTTTTGGTGTTTCCAAGTACTTGGGAGTGATTTTCAAGCATCTCCAAAGTACATTTACGGTGTTTCCAAGTACTTGAGAGCGATTTTCAAGCATCTCCAAGGTACATTTTCGGTGTTTCCAAGTACTTGGGAGCGATTTTCAAGCATCTCCAAGGTACATTTACGGTGTTTCCAAGTACTTTGGAGTGATTTTCAAGCATCTCCAAGGTACATTTTCGGTGTTTCCAAGTACTTGGGAGCAACTTTTGTGCTTTTTGCAGGAAGTTTTGGTGTTTAACAAGTATAAATATACAAAGCTTGCTTATTTAGGTACTTTGCTTGGAAGAAAATGCTTGAAACCTGCAATTTTGCTTTCAAAAAAACCTCAAAAAAAGCCTATCTTTGAACGCCTACAACTTTTTTGTCTTACGTCCTATGTTAAATTTGACCCCCATAATGACGGTTCTACGTTAAATTTCCTTTCTTTTGGTACCAAAAGCGTTTTTCTAGCTCTTCTAGTTTCCTTACAATTCACGTTTAAAGTTAGAGGTTTTTTCAGAAAATAGCATTTTCGTTGTTTCAGTCAGAACTTAGCTATCGAGCTAGGCATTTCTCTTAGCATTTCTCCTAGCTAGTTTGGTCTTTTTGAACGTATCCAACGAGCATTTTCGGTGTTTCCAAGTACTTGGGAGCGATTTTCAAGCATCTCCAAGGTACATTTTCGGTGTTTCCAAGTACTTAGGAGCGATTTTCAAGCATCTCCAAGGTACATTTTCGGTGTCTCCAAGTACATGGGAGTGATTTTCAAGCATCTCCAACGTACATTTTCGGTGTTTCCAAGTACTTGGGAGCGATTTTCAAGCATCTCCAAGGTACATTTTCGGTGTTTCCAAGTACTTGGGAGCGATTTTCAAGCATCTCCAAGGTACATTTACGGTGTTTCCAAGTACTTTGGAGTGATTTCCAAGCATCTCCAAGGTACATTTTCGGTGTTTCCAAGTACTTGGGAGCAACTTTTGTGCTTTTTGCAAGAAGTTTTGGTGTTTAACAAGAATAAATAAACAAAGCTTGCTTATTTAGGTACTTTGCTTGGAAGAAAATGCTTGAAACCTGCAATTTTGCTTTAAAAAAACCTCAAAAAAAGCCTATCTTTGAACGCCTACAACTTTTTTATCTTACGTCCTACGTTAAATTTTACCCCCATATTGACGGTTCTACGTTAAATTTCCTTTCTTTTGGTACCAAAAGCGTCCTTCTAGCTCTTCTAGTTTCCTTACAATTCACGTTTAAAGTTAGAGGTTTTTTCAGAAAAGAGCATTTTCGTTGTTTCAGTCTGAATTTAGCTATCGAGCTAGGCATTTCTCTCAGCATTTCTCCTAGCTAGTTTGGTCTTTTTGAACGTATCCAACGAGCATTTTCGGTGTTTCCAAGTACTTGGGAGCGATTTTCAAGCATCTCCAAGGTACATTTTCGGTGTCTCCAAGTACTTGGGAGTGATTTTCAAGCATCTCCAACGTACATTTTCGGTGTTTCCAAGTACTTGGGAGCGATTTTCAAGCATCTCCAAGGTACATTTTCGGTGTTTCCAAGTACTTGGGAGCGATTTTCAAGCATCTCCAAGGTACATTTACGGTGTTTCCAAGTACTTTGGAGTGATTTTCAAGCATCTCCAAGGTACATTTTCGGTGTTTCCAAGTACTTGGGAGCAACTTTTGTGCTTTTTGCAGGAAGTTTTGGTGTTTAACAAGTATAAATAAACAAAGCTTGCTTATTTAGGTACTTTGCTTGGAAGAAAATGCTTGAAACCTGCAATTTTGCTTTAAAAAAACCTCAAAAAAAGCCTATCTTTGAACGCCTACAACTTTTTTATCTTACGTCCTACGTTAAATTTTACCCCCATATTGACGGTTCTACGTTAAATTTCCTTTCTTTTGGTACCAAAAGCGTCCTTCTAGCTCTTCTAGTTTCCTTACAATTCACGTTTAAAGTTAGAGGTTTTTTCAGAAAAGAGCATTTTCGTTGTTTCAGTCTGAATTTAGCTATCGAGCTAGGCATTTCTCTCAGCATTTCTCCTAGCTAGTTTGGTCTTTTTGAACGTATCCAACGAGCATTTTCGGTGTTTCCAAGTACTTGGGAGCGATTTTCAAGCATCTCCAAGGTACATTTTCGGTGTCTCCAAGTACTTGGGAGTGATTTTCAAGCATCTCCAACGTACATTTTCGGTGTTTCCAAGTACTTGGGAGCGATTTTCAAGCATCTCCAAGGTACATTTTCGGTGTTTCCAAGTACTTGGGAGCGATTTTCAAGCATCTCCAAGGTACATTTACGGTGTTTCCAAGTACTTTGGAGTGATTTTCAAGCATCTCCAAGGTACATTTTCGGTGTTTCCAAGTACTTGGGAGCAACTTTTGTGCTTTTTGCAGGAAGTTTTGGTGTTTAACAAGTATAAATAAACAAAGCTTGCTTATTTAGGTACTTTGCTTGGAAGAAAATGCTTGAAACCTGCAATTTTGCTTTAAAAAAACCTCAAAAAAAGCCTATCTTTGAACGCCTACAACTTTTTTGTCTTACGTCCTACGTTAAATTTTACCCCCTTATTGACGGTTCTACGTTAAATTTCCTTTCTTTTGGTACCAAAAGCGTCCTTCTAGCTCTTCTAGTTTCCTTACAATTCACGTTTAAAGTTAGAGGTTTTTTCAGAAAAGAGCATTTTCGTTGTTTCAGTCTGAATTTAGCTATCGAGCTAGGCATTTCTCTCAGCATTTCTCCTAGCTAGTTTGGTCTTTTTGAACGTATCCAACGAGCATTTTCGGTGTTTCCAAGTACTTGGGAGCGATTTTCAAGCATCTCCAAGGTACATTTTCGGTGTTTCCAAGTACTTGGGAGCGATTTTCAAGCATCTCCAAGGTACATTTTCGGTGTTTCCAAGTACTTGGGAGTGATTTTCAAGCATCTCCAACGTACATTTTCGGTGTTTCCAAGTACTTGGGAGTGATTTTCAAGCATCTCCAAGGTACATTTACGGTGTTTCCAAGTACTTGGGAGTGATTTTCAAGCACCTCCAAAGTACATTTTCGGTGTTTCCATGTACTTGAGAGCGATTTTCAAGCATCTCCAAGGTACATTTTCGGTGTTTCCAGGTACTTGGGAGTGATTTTCAAGCATCTCCAAGGTACATTTTCGGTGTTTCCAAGTACTTTGGAGTGATTTTCAAGCATCTCCAAGGTACATTTTCGGTGTTTCCAAGTACTTGGGAGCAGTTTTTGTGCTTTTTGCAGGAAGTTTTGGTGTTTTACAAGTATAAATATACAAAGCTTGCTTATTTAGGTACTTTGCTTGGAAGAAAATGCTTGAAACCTGCAATTTTGCTTTAAAAAAACCTCAAAAAAAGCCTATCTTTGAACGCCTACAACTTTTTTGTCTTACGTCCTACGTTAAATTTGACCCCCATAATGACGGTTCTACGTTAAATTTCCTTTCTTTTGGTACCAAAAGCGTCCTTCTAGCTCTTCTAGTTTCCTTACAATTCACGTTTAAAGTTAGAGGTTTTTTCAGAAAATAGCATTTTCGTTGTTTCAGTCAGAACTTAGCTATCGAGCTAGGCATTTCTCTCAGCATTTCTCCTAGCTAGTTTGGTCTTTTTGAACGTATCCAACGAGCATTTTCGGTGTTTCCAAGTACTTGGGAGCGATTTTCAAGCATCTCCAAGGTACATTTTCGGTGTTTCCAAGTACTTGGGAGCGATTTTCAAGCATCTCCAAGGTACATTTTCGGTGTTTCCAAGTACTTGGGAGTGATTTTCAAGCATCTCCAACGTACATTTTCGGTGTTTCCAAGTACTTGGGAGTGATTTTCAAGCATCTCCAAGGTACATTTTCGGTGTTTCCAAGTACTTGGGAGTGATTTTCAAGCATCTCCAAAGTACATTTTCGGTGTTTCCATGTACTTGAGAGCGATTTTCAAGCATCTCCAAGGTACATTTTCGGTGCTTCCATGTACTTGAGAGTGATTTTCAAGCATCTCCAAGGTACATTTTCGGTGTTTCCAAGTACTTGGGAGTGATTTTCAAGCATCTCCAAGGTACATTTTCGGTGTTTCCAAGTACTTGGGAGCAGTTTTTGTGCTTTTTGCAGGAAGTTTTGGTGTTTTACAAGTATAAATATACAAAGCTTGCTTATTTAGGTACTTTGCTTGGAAGAAAATGCTTGAAACCTGCAATTTTGCTTTAAAAAACCTCAAAAAAAGCATATCTTTGAACGCCTATAACTTTTTTGTCTTACGTCCTACGTTAAATTTGACCCCCATGTTGACGGTTCTACGTTAAATTTCCTTTCTTTTAGTACCAAGAGCGTCCGTCTAGCTCTTCTAGTTTCCTTACAATTCACGTTTAAAGTTAGAGGTTTTTTCAGAAAAGAGCATTTTCGTTGTTTCAGTCTGAATTTAGCTATCGAGCTAGGCATTTCTCTCAGCATTTCTCCTAGCTAGTTTGGTCTTTTTGAACGTATCCATCGAGCATTTTCGGTGTTTCCAAGTACTTGGGAGCGATTTTCAAGCATCTCCAAGGTACATTTTCGGTGTTTCCAAGTACTTGGGAGCGATTTTCAAGCATCTCCAAGGTACATTTTCGGTGTTTCCAAGTACTTGGGAGTGATTTTCAAGCATCTCCAACGTACATTTTCGGTGTTTCCAAGTACTTGGGAGTGATTTTCAAGCATCTCCAAGGTACATTTTCGGTGTTTCCAAGTACTTGGGAGTGATTTTCAAGCATCTCCAAAGTACATTTTCGGTGTTTCCATGTACTTGGGAGCAATTTTTGCGCTTTTTGCAGGATGTATTGGTGTTTTACAAGTATAATTATACAAAGCTTGCTTATTTAGGTACTTTGCTTGGAAGAAAACGCTTGAAACCTGCAATTTTGCTTTAAAAAAACCTCAAAAAAAGCCTATCTTTGAACGCCTATAACTTTTTTGTCTTACGTCCTACGTTAAATCTGACCCCCATGTTGACGGTTCTACGTTAAATTTCCTTTCTTTTGGTACCAAAAGCGTCCTTCTAGCTCTTCTAGTTTCCTTACAATTCACGTTTAAAGTTAGAGGTTTTTTCAGAAAAGAGCATTTTCGTTGTTTCAGTCTGAATTTAGCTATCGAGCTAGGCATTTCTCTCAGCATTTCTCCTAGCTAGTTTGGTCTTTTTGAACGTATCCAACGAGCATTTTCGGTGTTTCCAAGTACTTGGGAGCGATTTTCAAGCATCTCCAAGGTACATTTTCGGTGTCTCCAAGTACTTGGGAGTGATTTTCAAGCATCTCCAACGTACATTTTCGGTGTTTCCAAGTACTTGGGAGCGATTTTCAAGCATCTCCAAGGTACATTTTCGGTGTTTCCAAGTACTTGGGAGCGATTTTCAAGCATCTCCAAGGTACATTTACGGTGTTTCCAAGTACTTTGGAGTGATTTTCAAGCATCTCCAAGGTACATTTTCGGTGTTTCCAAGTACTTGGGAGCAACTTTTGTGCTTTTTGCAGGAAGTTTTGGTGTTTAACAAGTATAAATAAACAAAGCTTGCTTATTTAGGTACTTTGCTTGGAAGAAAATGCTTGAAACCTGCAATTTTGCTTTAAAAAAACCTCAAAAAAAGCCTATCTTTGAACGCCTACAACTTTTTTGTCTTACGTCCTACGTTAAATTTTACCCCCATATTGACGGTTCTACGTTAAATTTCCTTTCTTTTGGTACCAAAAGCGTCCTTCTAGCTCTTCTAGTTTCCTTACAATTCACGTTTAAAGTTAGAGGTTTTTTCAGAAAAGAGCATTTTCGTTGTTTCAGTCTGAATTTAGCTATCGAGCTAGGCATTTCTCTCAGCATTTCTCCTAGCTAGTTTGGTCTTTTTGAACGTATCCAACGAGCATTTTCGGTGTTTCCAAGTACTTGGGAGCGATTTTCAAGCATCTCCAAGGTACATTTTCGGTGTTTCCAAGTACTTGGGAGCGATTTTCAAGCATCTCCAAGGTACATTTTCGGTGTTTCCAAGTACTTGGGAGTGATTTTCAAGCATCTCCAACGTACATTTTCGGTGTTTCCAAGTACTTGGGAGTGATTTTCAAGCATCTCCAAGGTACATTTACGGTGTTTCCAAGTACTTGGGAGTGATTTTCAAGCACCTCCAAAGTACATTTTCGGTGTTTCCATGTACTTGAGAGCGATTTTCAAGCATCTCCAAGGTACATTTTCGGTGTTTCCAGGTACTTGGGAGTGATTTTCAAGCATCTCCAAGGTACATTTTCGGTGTTTCCAAGTACTTGGGAGTGATTTTCAAGCATCTCCAAGGTACATTTTCGGTGTTTCCAAGTACTTGGGAGCAGTTTTTGTGCTTTTTGCAGGAAGTTTTGGTGTTTTACAAGTATAAATATACAAAGCTTGCTTATTTAGGTACTTTGCTTGGAAGAAAATGCTTGAAACCTGCAATTTTGCTTTAAAAAAACCTCAAAAAAAGCCTATCTTTGAACGCCTACAACTTTTTTGTCTTACGTCCTACGTTAAATTTGACCCCCATAATGACGGTTCTACGTTAAATTTCCTTTCTTTTGGTACCAAAAGCGTCCTTCTAGCTCTTCTAGTTTCCTTACAATTCACGTTTAAAGTTAGAGGTTTTTTCAGAAAATAGCATTTTCGTTGTTTCAGTCAGAACTTAGCTATCGAGCTAGGCATTTCTCTCAGCATTTCTCCTAGCTAGTTTGGTCTTTTTGAACGTATCCAACGAGCATTTTCGGTGTTTCCAAGTACTTGGGAGCGATTTTCAAGCATCTCCAAGGTACATTTTCGGTGTTTCCAAGTACTTGGGAGCGATTTTCAAGCATCTCCAAGGTACATTTTCGGTGTTTCCAAGTACTTGGGAGTGATTTTCAAGCATCTCCAAGGTACATTTTCGGTGTTTCCAAGTACTTGGGAGTGATTTTCAAGCATCTCCAAAGTACATTTTCGGTGTTTCCAAGTACTTGGGAGCGATTTTTAAGCATCTCCAAGGTACATTTTCGGTGTTTCCAAGTACTTGGGAGTGATTTTCAAGCATCTCCAAGGTACATTTTCGGTGTTTCCAAGTACTTGGGAGCAATTTTTGCGCTTTTTGCAGGATGTATTGGTGTTTTACAAGTATAAATATACAAAGCTTGCTTACTTAGGTACTTTGCTTGGAAGAAAATGCTTGAAACCTGCAATTTTGCTTTAAAAAAACCTCAAAAAAAAAGCCTATCTTTGAACGCCTATAACTTTTTTGTCTTACGTCCTACGTTAAATTTGACCCCCTTATTGACGGTTCTACGTTAAATTTCCTTTCTTTTGGTACCAAAAGCGTCCTTCTAGCTCTTCTAGTTTCCTTACAATTCACGTTTAAAGTTAGAGGTTTTTTCAGAAAAGAGCATTTTCGTTGTTTCAGTCTGAATTTAGCTATCGAGCTAGGCATTTCTCTCAGCATTTCTCCTAGCTAGTTTGGTCTTTTTGAACGTATCCAACGAGCATTTTCGGTGTTTCCAAGTACTTTTGAGTGATTTTCAAGCATCTCCAACGTACATTTTCGGTGTTTCCAAGTACTTGGGAGCGATTTTCAAGCATCTCCAAAGTACATTTTCGGTGTTTCCAAGTACTTGGGAGCGATTTTCAAGCATCTCCAAGGTACATTTTCGGTGTTTCCAAGTACTTGGGAGCGATTTTCAAGCATCTCCAAGGTACATTTTCGGTGTTTCCAAGTACTTGGGAGCGATTTTCAAGCATCTCCAAGGTACATTTTCGGTGTTTCCAAGTACTTGGGAGTGATTTTCAAGCATCTCCAACGTACATTTTCGGTGTTTCCAAGTACTTGGGAGTGATTTTCAAGCATCTCCAAGGTACATTTTCGGTGTTTCCAAGTACTTGGGAGTGATTTTCAAGCATCTCCAAAGTACATTTTCGGTGTTTCCATGTACTTGAGAGCGATTTTCAAGCATCTCCAAGGTACATTTTCGGTGTTTCCAGGTACTTGGGAGTGATTTTCAAGCATCTCCAAGGTACATTTTCGGTGTTTCCTAGTACTTTGGAGTGATTTTCAAGCATCTCTAAGGTACATTTTCGGTGTTTCCAAGTACTTGGGAGCAATTTTTGCGCTTTTTGCAGGATGTATTGGTGTTTTACAAGTATAATTATACAAAGCTTGCTTATTTAGGTACTTTGCTTGGAAGAAAAGACTTGAAACCTGCAATTTTGCTTTAAAAAAACCTCAAAAAAAGCCTATCTTTGAACGCCTATAACTTTTTTGTCTTTCGTCCTACGTTAAATTTGACCCCCATGTTGACGGTTCTACGTTAAATTTCCTTTCTTTTGGTACCAAAAGCGTCCTTCTAGCTCTTCTAGTTTCCTTACAATTCACGTTTAAAATTAGAGGTTTTTTCAGAAAAGAGCATTTTCGTTGTTTCAGTCTGAATTTAGCTATCGAGCTAGGCATTTCTCTTAGCATTTCTCCTAGCTAGTTTGGTCTTTTTGAACGTATCCAACGAGCATTTTCGGTGTTTCCAAGTACTTGGGAGCGATTTTCAAGCATCTCCAACGTACATTTTCGGTGTTTCCAAGTACTTTTGAGTGATTTTCAAGCATCTCCAAGGTACATTTACGGTGTTTCCAAGTACTTGGGAGCGATTTTCAAGCATCTCCAAGGTACATTTTCGGTGTTTCCAAGTACTTGGGAGCGATTTTCAAGCATCTCCAAGGTACATTTTCGGTGTTTCTAAGTACTTGGGAGTGATTTTCAAGCATCTCCAAGGTACATTTTCGGTGTTTCCAAGTACTTGGGAGCAGTTTTTGTGCTTTTTGCAGGAAGTTTTGGTGTTTTACAAGTATAAATATACAAAGCTTGCTTATTTAGGTACTTTGCTTGGAAGAAAATGCTTGAAACCTGCAATTTTGCTTTAAAAAAACCTCAAAAAAAGCCTATCTTTGAACGCCTATAACTTTTTTGTCTTACGTCCTACGTTAAATTTGACCCCCATGTTGACGGTTCTACGTTAAATTTCCTTTCTTTTGGTACCAAAAGCGTCCTTCTAGCTCTTCTAGTTTCCTTACAATTCACGTTTAAAATTAGAGGTTTTTTCAGAAAAGAGCATTTTCGTTGTTTCAGTCAGAACTTAGCTATCGAGCTAGGCATTTCTCTCAGCATTTCTCCTAGCTAGTTTGGTCTTTTTGAACGTATCCAACGAGCATTTTCGGTGTTTCCAAGTACTTGGGAGCGATTTTCAAGCATCTCCAAGGTACATTTTTGGTGTTTCCAAGTACTTGGGAGCGATTTTCAAGCATCTCCAAGGTACATTTTTGGTGTTTCCAAGTACTTGGGAGTGATTTTCAAGCATCTCCAAAGTACATTTTCGGTGTTTCCAAGTACTTGGGAGCGATTTTTAAGCATCTCCAAGGTACATTTTCGGTGTTTCCAAGTACTTTGGAGCAGTTTTTGTGCTTTTTGCAGGATGGTTTGGTGTTTTACAAATATAAATATACAAAGCTTGCTTATTTAGGTACTTTGCTTGGAAGAAAAGACTTGAAACCTGCAATTTTGCTTTAAAAAAACCTCAAAAAAAGCCTATCTTTGAACGCCTACAACTTTTTTGTCTAACGTCCTACGTTAAATTTGACCCCCATGTTGACGGTTCTACGTTAAATTTCCTTTCTTTTGGTACCAAAAGCGTCCTTCTAGCTCTTCTAGTTTCCTTACAATTCACGTTTAAAATTAGAGGTTTTTTCAGAAAAGAGCATTTTCGTTGTTTCAGTCAGAACTTAGCTATCGAGCTAGGCATTTCTCTTAGCATTTCTCCTAGCTAGTTTGGTCTTTTTGAACGTTTCCAACGAGCATTTCCGGTCTTTCCAAGTATTTCGGAGTGATTTTCAAGCATCTCCAAAGTACATTTTCGGGCTGTCCAAGTATTTGGGAGTGATTTTCAAGCACCTCCAAAGTATATTTTCGGTCTTTCCAAGTATTTCGGAGTGATTTTCAAGCACCTCCAAAGTACATTTTCGGTCTTTCCAAGTATTTCGGAGTGATTTTCAAGCATCTCTAAAGTACATTTTCGGTCTTTCCAAGTATTTCGGAGTGATTTTCAAGCATCTTTAAAGTACATTTTCGGTCTTTCCAAGTATTTCGGGGTGATTTTCAAGCATCTTTAAAGTACATTTTCAGTTATTCCAAGTATTTGGAAGTGATTTTCAAGCCTCGCCAAAGAACATTTTCAGTCTTTCCAAGTACTTGGGGGGCTTCTTAAGCATCTCCAAAGGACATTTTTGAGCTTTTCAAGTATTTTAAGTGATTTTCAAGTGACTCCAAAGTATATTTTCAGTATTTTCAAGTACTTCTAAGCGGTTTTTAAGCATCTCCATAGTACATTTTCGGTCTTTCCAAGGACTTGGAAAAGATTTTTAAGCATCTCCAAAGTACATTTTCGGTCTTTTTAAGGACTTAAGGGGTATTTTTATGCTCTTCGATAGATATTTAAACTAAACCATGTAGATTATCATCCAGCATGCAAATTTTTGTGCTTAACTTGGAAGTTTATACTTGAAATCAGCAATTTTGTTTTAAAAAAAACCTCAAAAATTGCCTATCTTTGAACGCTTGTAACTTTTTTGTCTTTCGTCCTACGTTAAATTTGACCCTCATGTTGACGGTCCTACGTCAAATTTCCTTTCTTTTGCTGAAAACGGCGTCCTTTTATCTCTTCTAGTTTTCGAGCTATTCACGTTTAAAGTTGGAGGTTTTTTCAGAAAAAGAGCATTTACGTTATTTCGGCCCGAATTGAGCTATCGAGCTAGGCATTCCTCTAAGCATTTCGCCTAGCTTCTTTGGTCATTTTGAACGTTTCCAACGAGCATTTCCGGTCTTTCCAAGTATTTCGGAGTGATTTTCAAGCATCTCCAAAGTACATTTTCGGGCTGTCCAAGTATTTGGGAGTGATTTTCAAGCACCTCCAAAGTATATTTTCGGTCTTTCCAAGTATTTCGGAGTGATTTTCAAGCACCTCCAAAGTACATTTTCGGTCTTTCCAAGTATTTGGGAGTGATTTTCAAGCACCTCCAAAGTATATTTTCGGTCTTTCCAAGTATTTCGGAGTGATTTTCAAGCACCTCCAAAGTACATTTTCGGTCTTTCTAAGTATTTCGGAGTGATTTTCAAGCATCTTTAAAGTACATTTTCGGTCTTTCCAAGTATTTCGGGGTGATTTTCAAGCATCTTTAAAGTACATTTTCAGTTATTCCAAGTATTTGGAAGTGATTTTCAAGCCTCGCCAAAGAACATTTTCAGTCTTTCCAAGTACTTGGGGGGCTTTTCAAGCATCTCCAAAGGACATTTTTGAGCTTTTCAAGTATTTTAAGTGATTTTCAAGTGACTCCAAAGTATATTTTCAGTATTTTCAAGTACTTCTAAGCGGTTTTTAAGCATCTCCATAGTACATTTTCGGTCTTTCCAAGGACTTGGAAAAGATTTTCAAGCATCTCCAAAGTACATTTTCGGTCTTTTTAAGGACTTAAGGGGTATTTTTATGCTCTTTGATAGATATTTAAACTAAACCATGTAGATTATCATCCAGCATGCAAATTTTTGTGCTTAACTTGGAAGTTTATACTTGAAATCAGCAATTTTGTTTTGAAAAAAACCTCAAAAATTGCCTATCTTTGAACGCTTGTAACTTTTTTGTCTTTCGTCCTACGTTAAATTTGACCCTCATGTTGACGGTCCTACGTCAAATTTCCTTTCATTTGCTGAAAACGGCGTCCTTTTATCTCTTCTAGTTTTCGAGCTATTCACGTTTAAAGTTGGAGGTTTTTTCAGAAAAAGAGCATTTACGTTATTTCGGCCCGAATTGAGCTATCGAGCTAGGCATTCCTCTAAGCATTTCGCCTAGCTTCTTTGGTCATTTTGAACGTTTCCAACGAGCATTTCCGGTCTTTCCAAGTATTTCGGAGTGATTTTCAAGCATCTCCAAAGTACATTTTCGGGCTGTCCAAGTATTTGGGAGTGATTTTCAAGCACCTCCAAAGTATATTTTCGGTCTTTCCAAGTATTTCGGAGTGATTTTCAAGCATCTCCAAAGTACATTTTCGGTCTTTCCAAGTATTTGGGAGTGATTTTCAAGCACCTCCAAAGTATATTTTCGGTCTTTCCAAGTATTTCGGAGTGATTTTCAAGCACCTCCAAAGTACATTTTCGGTCTTTCTAAGTATTTCGGAGTGATTTTCAAGCATCTTTAAAGTACATTTTCGGTCTTTCCAAGTATTTCGGGGTGATTTTCAAGCATCTTTAAAGTACATTTTCAGTTATTCCAAGTATTTGGAAGTGATTTTCAAGCCTCGCCAAAGAACATTTTCAGTCTTTCCAAGTACTTGGGGGGCTTTTCAAGCATCTCCAAAGGACATTTTTGAGCTTTTCAAGTATTTTAAGTGATTTTCAAGTGACTCCAAAGTATATTTTCAGTATTTTCAAGTACTTCTAAGCGGTTTTTAAGCATCTCCATAGTACATTTTCGGTCTTTCCAAGGACTTGGAAAAGATTTTTAAGCATCTCCAAAGTACATTTTCGGTCTTTTTAAGGACTTAAGGGGTATTTTTATGCTCTTCGATAGATATTTAAACTAAACCATGTAGATTATCATCCAGCATGCAAATTTTTGTGCTTAACTTGGAAGTTTATACGTGAAATCAGCAATTTTGTTTTGAAAAAAACCTCAAAAATTGCCTATCTTTGAACGCTTGTAACTTTTTTGTCTTTCGTCCTACGTTAAATTTGACCCCCATGTTGACGGTCCTACGTCAAATTTACTTTCTTTTGCTGAAAACAGCGTCCTTTTATCTCTTCTAGTTTTCGAGCTATTCACGTTTAAAGTTGGAGGTTTTTTCAGAAAAAGAGCATTTACGTTATTTCGGCCCGAATTGAGCTATCGAGCTAGGCATTCCTCTAAGCATTTCGCCTAGCTTCTTTGGTCATTTTGAACGTTTCCAACGAGCATTTCCGGTCTTTCCAAGTATTTCGGAGTGATTTTCAAGCATCTCCAAAGTACATTTTCGGGCTGTCCAAGTATTTGGGAGTGATTTTCAAGCACCTCCAAAGTATATTTTCGGTCTTTCCAAGTATTTCGGAGTGATTTTCAAGCACCTCCAAAGTACATTTTCGGTCTTTCCAAGTATTTCGGAGTGATTTTCAAGCATCTTTAAAGTACATTTTCGGTCTTTCCAAGTATTTCGGGGTGATTTTCAAGCATCTTTAAAGTACATTTTCAGTTATTCCAAGTATTTGGAAGTGATTTTCAAGCCTCGCCAAAGAACATTTTCAGTCTTTCCAAGTACTTGGGGGGCTTTTCAAGCATCTCCAAAGGACATTTTTGAGCTTTTCAAGTATTTTAAGTGATTTTCAAGTGACTCCAAAGTATATTTTCAGTATTTTCAAGTACTTCTAAGCGGTTTTTAAGCATCTCCATAGTACATTTTCGGTCTTTCCAAGGACTTGGAAAAGATTTTCAAGCATCTCCAAAGTACATTTTCGGTCTTTTTAAGGACTTAAGGGGTATTTTTATGCTCTTCGATAGATATTTAAACTAAACCATGTAGATTATCATCCAGCATGCAAATTTTTGTGCTTAACTTGGAAGTTTATACGTGAAATCAGCAATTTTGTTTTGAAAAAAACCTCAAAAATTGCCAATCTTTGAACGCTTGTAACTTTTTTGTCTTTCGTCCTACGTTAAATTTGACCCCCATGTTGACGGTCCTACGTCAAATTTACTTTCTTTTGCTGAAAACGGCGTCCTTTTATCTCTTCTAGTTTTCGAGCTATTCACGTTTAAAGTTGGAGGTTTTTTCAGAAAAAGAGCATTTACGTTATTTCGGCCCGAATTGAGCTATCGAGCTAGGCATTCCTCTAAGCATTTCGCCTAGCTTCTTTGGTCATTTTGAACGTTTCCAACGAGCATTTCCGGTCTTTCCAAGTATTTCGGAGTGATTTTCAAGCATCTCCAAAGTACATTTTCGGGCTGTCCAAGTATTTGGGAGTGATTTTCAAGCACCTCCAAAGTATATTTTCGGTCTTTCCAAGTATTTCGGAGTGATTTTCAAGCACCTCCAAAGTACATTTTCGGTCTTTCCAAGTATTTCGGAGTGATTTTCAAGCATCTTTAAAGTACATTTTCGGTCTTTCCAAGTATTTCGGGGTGATTTTCAAGCATCTTTAAAGTACATTTTCAGTTATTCCAAGTATTTGGAAGTGATTTTCAAGCCTCGCCAAAGAACATTTTCAGTCTTTCCAAGTACTTGGGGGGCTTTTCAAGCATCTCCAAAGGACATTTTTGAGCTTTTCAAGTATTTTAAGTGATTTTCAAGTGACTCCAAAGTATATTTTCAGTATTTTCAAGTACTTCTAAGCGGTTTTTAAGCATCTCCATAGTACATTTTCGGTCTTTCCAAGGACTTGGAAAAGATTTTCAAGCATCTCCAAAGTACATTTTCGGTCTTTTTAAGGACTTAAGGGGTATTTTTATGCTCTTCGATAGATATTTAAACTAAACCATGTAGATTATCATCCAGCATGCAAATTTTTGTGCTTAACTTGGAAGTTTATACTTGAAATCAGCAATTTTGTTTTGAAAAAAACCTCAAAAATTGCCAATCTTTGAACGCTTGTAACTTTTTTGTCTTTCGTCCTACGTTAAATTTGACCCCCATGTTGACGGTCCTACGTCAAATTTACTTTCTTTTGCTGAAAACGGCGTCCTTTTATCTCTTCTAGTTTTCGAGCTATTCACGTTTAAAGTTGGAGGTTTTTTCAGAAAAAGAGCATTTACGTTATTTCGGCCCGAATTGAGCTATCGAGCTAGGCATTCCTCTAAGCATTTCGCCTAGCTTCTTTGGTCATTTTGAACGTTTCCAACGAGCATTTCCGGTCTTTCCAAGTATTTCGGAGTGATTTTCAAGCATCTCCAAAGTACATTTTCGGGCTGTCCAAGTATTTGGGAGTGATTTTCAAGCACCTCCAAAGTATATTTTCGGTCTTTCCAAGTATTTCGGAGTGATTTTCAAGCACCTCCAAAGTACATTTTCGGTCTTTCCAAGTATTTCGGAGTGATTTTCAAGCATCTCTAAAGTACATTTTCGGTCTTTCCAAGTATTTCGGAGTGATTTTCAAGCATCTTTAAAGTACATTTTCGGTCTTTCCAAGTATTTCGGGGTGATTTTCAAGCATCTTTAAAGTACATTTTCAGTTTTTCCAAGTATTTGGAAGTGAATTTCAAGCCTCGCCAAAGAACATTTTCAGTCTTTCCAAGTACTTGGGGGGCTTTTCAGGCATCTTCAAAGGACATTTTTGAGCTTTTCAAGTATTTTGAGTGATTTTCAAGTGACTCCAAAGTATATTTTCAGTCTTTTCAAGTACTTCTAAGCGATTTTTAAGCATCTCCATAGTACATTTTCGGTCTTTCCAAGTACTTGGAAAAGATTTTCAAGCATCTCCAAAGTACATTTTCGGTCTTTTTAAGGACTTAAGGGGTATTTTTATGCTCTTTGATAGATATTTAAACTAAACCATGTAGATTATCATCCAGCATGCAAATTTTTGTGCTTAACTTGGAAGTTTATACTTGAAATCAGCAATTTTGTTTTGAAAAAAACCTCAAAAATTGCCTATCTTTGAACGCTTGTAACTTTTTTGTCTTTCGTCCTACGTTAAATTTGACCCTCATGTTGACGGTCCTACGTCAAATTTCCTTTCATTTGCTGAAAACGGCGTCCTTTTATCTCTTCTAGTTTTCGAGCTATTCACGTTTAAAGTTGGAGGTTTTTTCAGAAAAAGAGCATTTACGTTATTTCGGCCCGAATTGAGCTATCGAGCTAGGCATTCCTCTAAGCATTTCGCCTAGCTTCTTTGGTCATTTTGAACGTTTCCAACGAGCATTTCCGGTCTTTCCAAGTATTTCGGAGTGATTTTCAAGCATCTCCAAAGTACATTTTCGGGCTGTCCAAGTATTTGGGAGTGATTTTCAAGCACCTCCAAAGTATATTTTCGGTCTTTCCAAGTATTTCGGAGTGATTTTCAAGCACCTCCAAAGTACATTTTCGGTCTTTCCAAGTATTTCGGAGTGATTTTCAAGCATCTCCAAAGTACATTTTCGGTCTTTCCAAGTATTTCGGAGTGATTTTCAAGCATCTCTAAAGTACATTTTCGGTCTTTCCAAGTATTTCGGAGTGATTTTCAAGCATCTTTAAAGTACATTTTCGGTCTTTCTTAGTATTTCGGGGTGATTTTCAAGCATCTTTAAAGTACATTTTCAGTTATTCCAAGTATTTGGAAGTGATTTTCAAGCCTCGCCAAAGAACATTTTTAGTCTTTCCAAGTACTTGGGGGGCTTTTCAAGCATCTCCAAAGGACATTTTTGAGCTTTTCAAGTATTCTGAGTGATTTTCAAGTGACTCCAAAGTATATTTTCAGTCTTTCCAAGTACTTCTAAGCGATTTTTAAGCATCTCCATAGTACATTTTCGGTCTTTCCAAGGACTTGGAAAAGATTTTCAAGCATCTCCAAAGTACATTTTCGGTCTTTTTAAGGACTTAAGGGGTATTTTTATGCTCTTTGATAGATATTTAAACTAAACCATGTAGATTATCATCCAGCATGCAAATTTTTGTGCTTAACTTGGAAGTTTATACGTGAAATCAGCAATTTTGTTTTGAAAAAAACCTCAAAAATTGCCTATCTTTGAACGCTTGTAACTTTTTTGTCTTTCGTCCTACGTTAAATTTGACCCCCATGTTGACGGTCCTACGTCAAATTTACTTTCTTTTGCTGAAAACAGCGTCCTTTTATCTCTTCTAGTTTTCGAGCTATTCACGTTTAAAGTTGGAGGTTTTTTCAGAAAAAGAGCATTTACGTTATTTCGGCCCGAATTGAGCTATCGAGCTAGGCATTCCTCTAAGCATTTCGCCTAGCTTCTTTGGTCATTTTGAACGTTTCCAACGAGCATTTTCGGTCTTTCCAAGTATTTCGGAGTGATTTTCAAGCATCTCCAAAGTACATTTTCGGGCTTTCCAAGTATTTCGGAGTGATTTTCAAGCATCTCCAAAGTACATTTTCGGGCTTTCCAAGTATTTGGGAGTGATTTTCAAGCACCTCCAAAGTATATTTTCGGTCTTTCCAAGTATTTCGGAGTGATTTTCAAGCATCTCCAAAGTACATTTTCGGTCTTTCCAAGTATTTCGGAGTGATTTTCAAGCATCTTTAAAGTACATTTTCGGTCTTTCCAAGTATTTCGGGGTGATTTTCAAGCATCTTTAAAGTACATTTTCAGTTATTCCAAGTATTTGGAAGTGATTTTCAAGCC
Organism: Anopheles ziemanni; assembly: GCF_943734765.1. NCBI lineage: Eukaryota > Metazoa > Arthropoda > Insecta > Diptera > Culicidae > Anopheles > Anopheles ziemanni. Next base: position 123,951 of record NW_026690041.1, on the reverse strand, counting down.
TCTCCAAAGAACATTTTCAGTCTTTCCAAGTACTTGGGGAGCTTTTCAAGCATCTCCAAAGGACATTTTTGAGCTTTTCAAGCATTTTGAGTGATTTTCAAGTGACTCCAAAGTATATTTTCAGTCTTTTCAAGTACTTCTAAGCGATTTTTAAGCATCTCCATAGTACATTTTCGGTCTTTCCAATTACTTGGAAAAGATTTTCAAGCATCTCCAAAGTACATTTTCGGTCTTTTTAAGGACTTAAGGGGTATTTTTATGCTCTTTGATAGATATTTAAACTAAACCATGTAGATTATCATCCAGCTTGCAAATTTTTGTGCTAAACTTGGAAGTTTTTACTTGAAATCAGCAATTTTGTTTTGAAAAAAACCTCAAAAATTGCCTATCTTTGAACGCTTGTAACTTTTTTGTCTTTCGTCCTACGTTAAATTTGACCCCCATGTTGACGGTCCTACGTCAAATTTCCTTTCTTTTGCTGAAAACGGCGTCCTTTTATCTCTTCTAGTTTTCGAGCTATTCACGTTTAAAGTTGGAGGTTTTTTCAGAAAAAGAGCATTTACGTTATTTCGGCCCGAATTGAGCTATCGAGCTAGGCATTCCTCTAAGCATTTCGCCTAGCTTCTTTGGTCATTTTGAACGTTTTCAACGAGCATTTTCGGTCTTTCCAAGTATTTCGGAGTGATTTTCAAGCATCTCCAAAGTACATTTTCGGGCTTTCCAAGTATTTGGGAGTGATTTTCAAGCACCTCCAAAGTATATTTTCGGTCTTTCCAAGTATTTCCGAGTGATTTTCTAGCATCTCCAAAGTACATTTTCGGTCTTTCCAAGTATTTCGGAGTGATTTTCAAGCATCTCTAAAGTACATTTTCGGCCTTTCCAAGTATTTCGGAATGATTTTCAAGCATCTTTAAAGAACATTTTCGGTCTTTCCAAGTATTTCGGAGTGATTTTCAAGCATCTTTAAAGTACATTTTCAGTTATTCCAAGTATTTGGAAGTGATTTTCAAGCCTCGCCAAAGAACATTTTCAGTCTTTCCAAGTACTTGGGGGGCTTCTTAAGCATCTCCAAAGGACATTTTTGAGCTTTTCAAGTATTTTGAGTGACTTTCAAGTGACTCCAAAGTATATTTTCAGTCTTTTCAAGTACTTCTTAGCGATATTTAAGCATCTCCATAGTACATTTTCGGTCTTTCCAAGTACTTGGAAAAGATTTTCAAGCATTTAATAAGTACATTTTCGGTCTTTTTAAGGACTTAAGGGGTATTTTTATGCTCTTTGATAGATATTTAAACTAAACCATGTAGATTATCATCCAGCTTGGAAATTTTTGTGCTAAACTTGGAAGTTTTTTACTTGAAATCAGCAATTTTGTTTTGAAAAAAACCTCAAAAATTGCCTATCTTTGATCGCTTGTAACTTTTTTGTCTTTCGTCCTACGTTAAATTTGACCCCCATGTTGACGGTCCTACGTCAAATTTCCTTTCTTTTGCTGAAAACGGCGTCCTTTTATCTCTTCTAGTTTTCGAGCTATTCACGTTTAAAATTGGAGGTTTTTTCAGAAAAAGAGCATTTACGTTATTTCGGCCCGAATTGAGCTATCGAGCTAGGCATTCCTCTAAGCATTTCGCCTAGCTTCTTTGGTCATTTTGAACGTTTCCAACGAGCATTTTCGGTCTTTCCAAGTATTTCGGAGTGATTTTCAAGCATCTCCAAAGTACATTTTCGGGCTTTCCAAGTATTTCGGAGTGATTTTCAAGCATCTCCAAAGTACATTTTCGGGCTTTCCAAGTATTTGGGAGTGATTTTCAAGCACCTCCAAAGTATATTTTCGGTCTTTCCAAGTATTTCGGAGTGATTTTCAAGCATCTCCAAAGTACATTTTCGGTCTTTCCAAGTATTTCGGAGTGATTTTCAAGCATCTCTAAAGTACATTTTCGGTCTTTCCAAGTATTTCGGGGTGATTTTCAAGCATCTTTAAAGTACATTTTCAGTTATTCCAAGTATTTGGAAGTGATTTTCAAGCCTCTCCAAAGAACATTTTCAGTCTTTCCAAGTACTTGGGGAGCTTTTCAAGCATCTCCAAAGGACATTTTTGAGCTTTTCAAGCATTTTGAGTGATTTTCAAGTGACTCCAAAGTATATTTTCAGTCTTTTCAAGTACTTCTAAGCGATTTTTAAGCATCTCCATAGTACATTTTCGGTCTTTCCAATTACTTGGAAAAGATTTTCAAGCATCTCCAAAGTACATTTTCGGTCTTTTTAAGGACTTAAGGGGTATTTTTATGCTCTTTGATAGATATTTAAACTAAACCATGTAGATTATCATCCAGCTTGCAAATTTTTGTGCTAAACTTGGAAGTTTTTACTTGAAATCAGCAATTTTGTTTTGAAAAAAACCTCAAAAATTGCCTATCTTTGAACGCTTGTAACTTTTTTGTCTTTCGTCCTACGTTAAATTTGACCCCCATGTTGACGGTCCTACGTCAAATTTCCTTTCTTTTGCTGAAAACGGCGTCCTTTTATCTCTTCTAGTTTTCGAGCTATTCACGTTTAAAGTTGGAGGTTTTTTCAGAAAAAGAGCATTTACGTTATTTCGGCCCGAATTGAGCTATCGAGCTAGGCATTCCTCTAAGCATTTCGCCTAGCTTCTTTGGTCATTTTGAACGTTTCCAACGAGCATTTTCGGTCTTTCCAAGTATTTGGGAGTGATTTTCAAGCACCTCCAAAGTATATTTTCGGTCTTTCCAAGTATTTCGGAGTGATTTTCAAGCATCTCTAAAGTACATTTTCGGCCTTTCCAAGTATTTCGGAATGATTTTCAAGCATCTTTAAAGAACATTTTCGGTCTTTCCAAGTATTTCGGGGTGATTTTCAAGCATCTCTAAAGTACATTTTCGGCCTTTCCAAGTATTTCGGAATGATTTTCAAGCATCTTTAAAGAACATTTTCGGTCTTTCCAAGTATTTCGGGGTGATTTTCAAGCATCTTTAAAGTACATTTTCAGTTATTCCAAGTATTTGGAAGTGATTTTCAAGCCTCGCCAAAGAACATTTTCAGTCTTTCCAAGTACTTGGGGGGCTTCTTAAGCATCTCCAAAGGACATTTTTGAGCTTTTCAAGTATTTTGAGTGACTTTCAAGTGACTCCAAAGTATATTTTCAGTCTTTTCAAGTACTTCTTAGCGATTTTTAAGCATCTCCATAGTACATTTTCGGTCTTTCCAAGTACTTGGAAAAGATTTTCAAGCATCTAATAAGTACATTTTCGGTCTTTTTAAGGACTTAAGGGGTATTTTTATGCTCTTTGATAGATATTTAAACTAAACCATGTAGATTATCATCCAGCTTGGAAGTTTTTGTGCTAAACTTGGAAGTTTTTACTTGAAATCAGCAATTTTGTTTTGAAAAAAACCTCAAAAATTGCCTATCTTTGATCGCTTGTAACTTTTTTGTCTTTCGTCCTACGTTAAATTTGACCCCCCATGTTGACGGTCCTACGTCAAATTTCCTTTCTTTTGCTGAAAACGGCGTCCTTTTATCTCTTCTAGTTTTCGAGCTATTCACGTTTAAAAGTTGGAGGTTTTTTCAGAAAAAGAGCATTTACGTTATTTCGGCCGAATTGAGCTATCGAGCTAGGCATTCCTCTAAGCATTTCGGCTAGCTTCTTTGGTCATTTTGAACGTTTCCAACGAGCATTTTCGGTCTTTCCAAGTATTTCGGAGTGATTTTCAAGCATCTCCAAAGTACATTTTCGGGCTTTCCAAGTATTTCGGAGTGATTTTCAAGCATCTCCAAAGTACACTTTCGGGATTTCCAAGTATTTGGGAGTGATTTTCAAGCACCTCCAAAGTATATTTTCGGTCTTTCCAAGTATTTCGGAGTGATTTTCAAGCATCTCTAAAGTACATTTTCGGCCTTTCCAAGTATTTCGGAATGATTTTCAAGCATCTTTAAAGAACATTTTCGGTCTTTCCAAGTATTTCGGGGTGATTTTCAAGCATCTTTAAAGTACATTTTCAGTTATTCCAAGTATTTGGAAGTGATTTTCAAGCCTCGCCAAAGAACATTTTCAGTCTTTCCAAGTACTTGGGGGGCTTCTTAAGCATCTCAAAGGACATTTTTTGAGCTTTTCAAGTATTTTGAGTGACTTTCAAGTGACTCCAAAGTATATTTTCAGTCTTTTCAAGGACTTCTTAGCGATTTTTAAGCATCTCCATAGTACATTTTCGGTCTTTCCAAGTACTTGGAAAAGATTTTCAAGCATCTAATAAGTACATTTTCGGTCTTTTTAAGGACTTAAGAGGTATTTTTTATGCTCTTTGATAGATATTTAAACTAAACCATGTAGATTATCATCCAGCTTGCAAATTTTTGTGCTAAACTTGGAAGTTTTTACTTGAAACAGCATTTTGTTTTGAAAAAAAACCTCAAAAATTGCCTATCTTTGAACGCTTGTAACTTTTTTGTCTTTCGTCCTACGTTAAATTTGACCCCCATGTTGACGGTCCTACGTCAAATTTCCTTTCTTTTGCTGAAAACGGCGTCCTTTTATCTCTTCTAGTTTTCGAGCTATTCACGTTTAAAGTTGGAGGTTTTTTCAGAAAAAGAGCATTTACGTTATTTCGGCCCGAATTGAGCTATCGAGCTAGGCATTCCTCTAAGCATTTCGGCTAGCTTCTTTGGTCATTTTGAACGTTTCCAACGAGCATTTTCGGTCTTTCCAAGTATTTCGGAGTGATTTTCAAGCATCTCCAAAGTACATTTTCGGGCTTTCCAAGTATTTCGGAGTGATTTTCAAGCATCTCCAAAGTACATTTTCGGGATTTCCAAGTATTTGGGAGTGATTTTCAAGCACCTCCAAAGTATATTTTCGGTCTTTCCAAGTATTTCGGAGTGATTTTCAAGCATCTCTAAAGTACATTTTCGGCCTTTCCAAGTATTTCGGAATGATTTTCAAGCATCTTTAAAGAACATTTTCGGTCTTTCCAAGTATTTCGGGGTGATTTTCAAGCATCTTTAAAGTACATTTTCAGTTATTCCAAGTATTTGGAAGTGATTTTCAAGCCTCGCCAAAGAACATTTTCAGTCTTTCCAAGTACTTGGGGGGGCTTCTTAAGCATCTCCAAAGGACATTTTTGAGCTTTTCAAGTATTTTGAGTGACTTTCAAGTGACTCCAAAGTATATTTTCAGTCTTTTCAAGTACTTCTTAGCGATTTTTAAGCATCTCCATAGTACATTTTCGGTCTTTCCAAGTACTTGGAAAAGATTTTCAAGCATCTAATAAGTACATTTTCGGTCTTTTTAAGGACTTAAGAGGTATTTTTATGCTCTTTGATAGATATTTAAACTAAACCATGTAGATTATCATCCAGCTTGCAAATTTTTGTGCTAAACTTGGAAGTTTTTACTTGAAATCAGCAATTTTGTTTTGAAAAAAACCTCAAAAATTGCCTATCTTTGAACGCTTGTAACTTTTTTGTCTTTCGTCCTACGTTAAATTTGACCACCATGTTGACGGTCCTACGTCAAATTTCCTTTCTTTTGCTGAAAACGGCGTCCTTTTATCTCTTCTAGTTTTCGAGCTATTCACGTTTAAAGTTGGAGGTTTTTTCAGAAAAAGAGCATTTACGTTATTTCGGCCCGAATTGAGCTATCGAGCTAGGCATTCCTCTAAGCATTTCGCCTAGCTTCTTTGGTCATTTTGAACGTTTCCAACGAGCATTTTCGGTCTTTCCAAGTATTTCGGAGTGATTTTCAAGCATCTCCAAAGTACATTTTCGGGCTTTCCAAGTATTTCGGAGTGATTTTCAAGCATCTCCAAAGTACATTTTCGGGCTTTCCAAGTATTTGGGAGTGATTTTCAAGCACCTCCAAAGTATATTTTCGGTCTTTCCAAGTATTTCGGAGTGATTTTCAAGCATCTCTAAAGTACATTTTCGGTCTTTCCAAGTATTTCGGAGTGATTTTCAAGCATCTTTAAAGTACATTTTCGGTCTTTCCAAGTATTTCGGAGTGATTTTCAAGCATCACATTTTCGGTCTTTCCAAGTATTTCGGGGTGATTTTCAAGCATCTTTAAAGTACATTTTCAGTTATTCCAAGTATTTGGAAGTGATTTTCAAGCCTCGCCAAAGAACATTTTCAGTCTTTCCAAGTACTTGGGGAGCTTTTCAAGCATCTCCAAAGGACATTTTTGAGCTTTTCAAGCATTTTGAGTGATTTTCAAGTGACTCCAAAGTATATTTTCAGTCTTTTCAAGTACTTCTAAGCGATTTTTAAGCATCTCCATAGTACATTTTCGGTCTTTCCAATTACTTGGAAAAGATTTTCAAGCATCTCCAAAGTACATTTTCGGTCTTTTTAAGGACTTAAGGGGTATTTTTATGCTCTTTGATAGATATTTAAACTAAACCATGTTGATTATCATCCAGCTTGCAAATTTTTGTGCTAAACTTGGAAGTTTTTACTTGAAATCAGCAATTTTGTTTTGAAAAAAACCTCAAAAATTGCCTATCTTTGAACGCTTGTAACTTTTTTGTCTTTCGTCCTACGTTAAATTTGACCCCCATGTTGACGGTCCTACGTCAAATTTCCTTTCTTTTGCTGAAAACGGCGTCCTTTTATCTCTTCTAGTTTTTGAGCTATTCACGATTAAAGTTGGAGGTTTTTTCAGAAAAAGAGCATTTACGTTATTTCGGCCCGAATTGAGCTATCGAGCTAGGCATTCCTCTAAGCATTTCGCCTAGCTTCTTTGGTCATTTTGAACGTTTTCAACGAGCATTTTCGGTCTTTCCAAGTATTTCGGAGTGATTTTCAAGCATCTCCAAAGTACATTTTCGGGCTTTCCAAGTATTTGGGAGTGATTTTCAAGCACCTCCAAAGTATATTTTCGGTCTTTCCAAGTATTTCCGAGTGATTTTCTAGCATCTCCAAAGTACATTTTCGGTCTTTCCAAGTATTTCGGAGTGATTTTCAAGCATCTCTAAAGTACATTTTCGGCCTTTCCAAGTATTTCGGAATGATTTTCAAGCATCTTTAAAGAACATTTTCGGTCTTTCCAAGTATTTCGGGGTGATTTTCAAGCATCTTTAAAGTACATTTTCAGTTATTCCAAGTATTTGGAAGTGATTTTCAAGCCTCTCCAAAGAACATTTTCAGTCTTTCCAAGTACTTGGGGAGCTTTTCAAGCATCTCCAAAGGACATTTTTGAGCTTTTCAAGCATTTTGAGTGATTTTCAAGTGACTCCAAAGTATATTTTCAGTCTTTTCAAGTACTTCTAAGCGATTTTTAAGCATCTCCATAGTACATTTTCGGTCTTTCCAATTACTTGGAAAAGATTTTCAAGCATCTCCAAAGTACATTTTCGGTCTTTTTAAGGACTTAAGGGGTATTTTTATGCTCTTTGATAGATATTTAAACTAAACCATGTAGATTATCATCCAGCTTGCAAATTTTTGTGCTAAACTTGGAAGTTTTTACTTGAAATCAGCAATTTTGTTTTGAAAAAAACCTCAAAAATTGCCTATCTATGAACGCTTGTAACTTTTTTGTCTTTCGTCCTACGTTAAATTTGACCCCCATGTTGACGGTCCTACGTCAAATTTCCTTTCTTTTGCTGAAAACGGCGTCCTTTTATCTCTTCTAGTTTTCGAGCTATTCACGTTTAAAGTTGGAGGTTTTTTCAGAAAAAGAGCATTTACGTTATTTCGGCCCGAATTGAGCTATCGAGCTAGGCATTCCTCTAAGCATTTCGCCTAGCTTCTTTGGTCATTTTGAACGTTTCCAACGAGCATTTTCGGTCTTTCCAAGTATTTCGGAGTGATTTTCAAGCATCTCCAAAGTACATTTTCGGGCTTTCCAAGTATTTCGGAGTGATTTTCAAGCATCTCCAAAGTACATTTTCGGGCTTTCCAAGTATTTGGGAGTGATTTTCAAGCACCTCCAAAGTATATTTTCGGTCTTTCCAAGTATTTCGGAGTGATTTTCAAGCATCTCCAAAGTACATTTTCGGTCTTTCCAAGTATTTCGGAGTGATTTTCAAGCATCTTTAAAGTACATTTTCGGTCTTTCCAAGTATTTCGGAGTGATTTTCAAGCATCACATTTTCGGTCTTTCCAAGTATTTCGGGGTGATTTTCAAGCATCTTTAAAGTACATTTTCAGTTATTCCAAGTATTTGGAAGTGATTTTCAAGCCTCGCCAAAGAACATTTTCAGTCTTTCCAAGTACTTGGGGGGCTTCTTAAGCATCTCCAAAGGACATTTTTGAGCTTTTCAAGTATTTTGAGTGACTTTCAAGTGACTCCAAAGTATATTTTCAGTCTTTTCAAGTACTTCTTAGCGATTTTTAAGCATCTCCATAGTACATTTTCGGTCTTTCCAAGTACTTGGAAAAGATTTTCAAGCATCTAATAAGTACATTTTCGGTCTTTTTAAGGACTTAAGGGGTATTTTTATGCTCTTTGATAGATATTTAAACTAAACCATGTAGATTATCATCCAGCTTGGAAATTTTTGTGCTAAACTTGGAAGTTTTTACTTGAAATCAGCAATTTTGTTTTGAAAAAAACCTCAAAAATTGCCTATCTTTGAACGCTTGTAACTTTTTTGTCTTTCGTCCTACGTTAAATTTGACCCCCATGTTGACGGTCCTACGTCAAATTTCCTTTCTTTTGCTGAAAACGGCGTCCTTTTATCTCTTCTAGTTTTCGAGCTATTCACGTTTAAAGTTGGAGGTTTTTTCAGAAAAAGAGCATTTACGTTATTTCGGCCCGAATTGAGCTATCGAGCTAGGCATTCCTCTAAGCATTTCGCCTAGCTTCTTTGGTCATTTTGAACGTTTCCAACGAGCATTTTCGGTCTTTCCAAGTATTTCGGAGTGATTTTCAAGCATCTCCAAAGTACATTTTCGGGCTTTCCAAGTATTTCGGAGTGATTTTCAAGCATCTCCAAAGTACATTTTCGGGCTTTCCAAGTATTTGGGAGTGATTTTCAAGCACCTCCAAAGTATATTTTCGGTCTTTCCAAGTATTTCGGAGTGATTTTCAAGCATCTCCAAAGTACATTTTCGGTCTTTCCAAGTATTTCGGAGTGATTTTCAAGCATCTTTAAAGTACATTTTCGGTCTTTCCAAGTATTTCGGGGTGATTTTCAAGCATCTTTAAAGTACATTTTCAGTTATTCCAAGTATTTGGAAGTGATTTTCAAGCCTCTCCAAAGAACATTTTCAGTCTTTCCAAGTACTTGGGGAGCTTTTCAAGCATCTCCAAAGGACATTTTTGAGCTTTTCAAGCATTTTGAGTGATTTTCAAGTGACTCCAAAGTATATTTTCAGTCTTTTCAAGTACTTCTAAGCGATTTTTAAGCATCTCCATAGTACATTTTCGGTCTTTCCAATTACTTGGAAAAGATTTTCAAGCATCTCCAAAGTACATTTTCGGTCTTTTTAAGGACTTAAGGGGTATTTTTATGCTCTTTGATAGATATTTAAACTAAACCATGTAGATTATCATCCAGCTTGCAAATTTTTGTGCTAAACTTGGAAGTTTTTACTTGAAATCAGCAATTTTGTTTTGAAAAAAACCTCAAAAATTGCCTATCTATGAACGCTTGTAACTTTTTTGTCTTTCGTCCTACGTTAAATTTGACCCCCATGTTGACGGTCCTACGTCAAATTTCCTTTCTTTTGCTGAAAACGGCGTCCTTTTATCTCTTCTAGTTTTCGAGCTATTCACGTTTAAAGTTGGAGGTTTTTTCAGAAAAAGAGCATTTACGTTATTTCGGCCCGAATTGAGCTATCGAGCTAGGCATTCCTCTAAGCATTTCGCCTAGCTTCTTTGGTCATTTTGAACGTTTCCAACGAGCATTTTCGGTCTTTCCAAGTACTTGGGAGTGATTTTCAAGCACCTCCAAAGTATATTTTCGGTCTTTCCAAGTATTTCGGAGTGATTTTCAAGCATCTCTAAAGTACATTTTCGGCCTTTCCAAGTATTTCGGAATGATTTTCAAGCATCTTTAAAGAACATTTTCGGTCTTTCCAAGTATTTCGGGGTGATTTTCAAGCATCTTTAAAGTACATTTTCAGTTATTCCAAGTATTTGGAAGTGATTTTCAAGCCTCGCCAAAGAACATTTTCAGTCTTTCCAAGTACTTGGGGGGCTTCTTAAGCATCTCCAAAGGACATTTTTGAGCTTTTCAAGTATTTTGAGTGACTTTCAAGTGACTCCAAAGTATATTTTCAGTCTTTTCAAGTACTTCTTAGCGATTTTTAAGCATCTCCATAGTACATTTTCGGTCTTTCCAAGTACTTGGAAAAGATTTTCAAGCATCTAATAAGTACATTTTCGGTCTTTTTAAGGACTTAAGAGGTATTTTTATGCTCTTTGATAGATATTTAAACTAAACCATGTAGATTATCATCCAGCTTGCAAATTTTTGTGCTAAACTTGGAAGTTTTTACTTGAAATCAGCAATTTTGTTTTGAAAAAAACCTCAAAAATTGCCTATCTTTGAACGCTTGTTACTTTTTTGTCTTTCGTCCTACGTTAAATTTGACCCCCATGTTGACGGTCCTACGTCAAATTTCCTTTCTTTTGCTGAAAACGGCGTCCTTTTATCTCTTCTAGTTTTCGAGCTATTCACGTTTAAAGTTGGAGGTTTTTTCAGAAAAAGAGCATTTACGTTATTTCGGCCCGAATTGAGCTATCGAGCTAGGCATTCCTCTAAGCATTTCGCCTAGCTTCTTTGGTCATTTTGAACGTTTCCAACGAGCATTTACGGTCTTTCCAAGTATTTCGGAGTGATTTTCAAGCATCTCCAAAGTACATTTTCGGGCTTTCCAAGTATTTCGGAGTGATTTTCAAGCATCTCCAAAGTACATTTTCGGGCTTTCCAAGTATTTGGGAGTGATTTTCAAGCATCTTTAAAGTACATTTTCGGTCTTTCCAAGTATTTCGGAGTGATTTTCAAGCATCACATTTTCGGTCTTTCCAAGTATTTCGGGGTGATTTTCAAGCATCTTTAAAGTACATTTTCAGTTATTCCAAGTATTTGGAAGTGATTTTCAAGCCTCGCCAAAGAACATTTTCAGTCTTTCCAAGTACTTGGGGAGCTTTTCAAGCATCTCCAAAGGACATTTTTGAGCTTTTCAAGCATTTTGAGTGATTTTCAAGTGACTCCAAAGTATATTTTCAGTCTTTTCAAGTACTTCTAAGCGATTTTTAAGCATCTCCATAGTACATTTTCGGTCTTTCCAATTACTTGGAAAAGATTTTCAAGCATCTCCAAAGTACATTTTCGGTCTTTTTAAGGACTTAAGGGGTATTTTTATGCTCTTTGATAGATATTTAAACTAAACCATGTTGATTATCATCCAGCTTGCAAATTTTTGTGCTAAACTTGGAAGTTTTTACTTGAAATCAGCAATTTTGTTTTGAAAAAAACCTCAAAAATTGCCTATCTTTGAACGCTTGTAACTTTTTTGTCTTTCGTCCTACGTTAAATTTGACCCCCATGTTGACGGTCCTACGTCAAATTTCCTTTCTTTTGCTGAAAACGGCGTCCTTTTATCTCTTCTAGTTTTCGAGCTATTCACGATTAAATTTGGAGGTTTTTTCAGAAAAAGAGCATTTACGTTATTTCGGCCCGAATTGAGCTATCGAGCTAGGCATTCCTCTAAGCATTTCGCCTAGCTTCTTTGGTCATTTTGAACGTTTTCAACGAGCATTTTCGGTCTTTCCAAGTATTTCGGAGTGATTTTCAAGCATCTCCAAAGTACATTTTCGGGCTTTCCAAGTATTTGGGAGTGATTTTCAAGCACCTCCAAAGTATATTTTCGGTCTTTCCAAGTATTTCCGAGTGATTTTCTAGCATCTCCAAAGTACATTTTCGGTCTTTCCAAGTATTTCGGAGTGATTTTCAAGCATCTCTAAAGTACATTTTCGGCCTTTCCAAGTATTTCGGAATGATTTTCAAGCATCTTTAAAGAACATTTTCGGTCTTTCCAAGTATTTCGGGGTGATTTTCAAGCATCTTTAAAGTACATTTTCAGTTATTCCAAGTATTTGGAAGTGATTTTCAAGCCTCGCCAAAGAACATTTTCAGTCTTTCCAAGTACTTGGGGGGCTTCTTAAGCATCTCCAAAGGACATTTTTGAGCTTTTCAAGTATTTTGAGTGACTTTCAAGTGACTCCAAAGTATATTTTCAGTCTTTTCAAGTACTTCTTAGCGATTTTTAAGCATCTCCATAGTACATTTTCGGTCTTTCCAAGTACTTGGAAAAGATTTTCAAGCATCTAATAAGTACATTTTCGGTCTTTTTAAGGACTTAAGGGGTATTTTTATGCTCTTTGATAGATATTTAAACTAAACCATGTAGATTATCATCCAGCTTGGAAATTTTTGTGCTAAACTTGGAAGTTTTTACTTGAAATCAGCAATTTTGTTTTGAAAAAAACCTCAAAAATTGCCTATCTTTGATCGCTTGTAACTTTTTTGTCTTTCGTCCTACGTTAAATTTGACCCCCATGTTGACGGTCCTACGTCAAATTTCCTTTCTTTTGCTGAAAACGGCGTCCTTTTATCTCTTCTAGTTTTCGAGCTATTCACGTTTAAAGTTGGAGGTTTTTTCAGAAAAAGAGCATTTACGTTATTTCGGCCCGAATTGAGCTATCGAGCTAGGCATTCCTCTAAGCATTTCGCCTAGCTTCTTTGGTCATTTTGAACGTTTCCAACGAGCATTTTCGGTCTTTCCAAGTATTTCGGAGTGATTTTCAAGCATCTCCAAAGTACATTTTCGGGCTTTCCAAGTATTTCGGAGTGATTTTCAAGCATCTCCAAAGTACATTTTCGGGCTTTCCAAGTATTTGGGAGTGATTTTCAAGCACCTCCAAAGTATATTTTCGGTCTTTCCAAGTATTTCGGAGTGATTTTCAAGCATCTCCAAAGTACATTTTCGGTCTTTCCAAGTATTTCGGAGTGATTTTCAAGCATCTTTAAAGTACATTTTCGGTCTTTCCAAGTATTTCGGGGTGATTTTCAAGCATCTTTAAAGTACATTTTCAGTTATTCCAAGTATTTGGAAGTGATTTTCAAGCCTCTCCAAAGAACATTTTCAGTCTTTCCAAGTACTTGGGGAGCTTTTCAAGCATCTCCAAAGGACATTTTTGAGCTTTTCAAGCATTTTGAGTGATTTTCAAGTGACTCCAAAGTATATTTTCAGTCTTTTCAAGTACTTCTAAGCGATTTTTAAGCATCTCCATAGTACATTTTCGGTCTTTCCAATTACTTGGAAAAGATTTTCAAGCATCTCCAAAGTACATTTTCGGTCTTTTTAAGGACTTAAGGGGTATTTTTATGCTCTTTGATAGATATTTAAACTAAACCATGTAGATTATCATCCAGCTTGCAAATTTTTGTGCTAAACTTGGAAGTTTTTACTTGAAATCAGCAATTTTGTTTTGAAAAAAACCTCAAAAATTGCCTATCTATGAACGCTTGTAACTTTTTTGTCTTTCGTCCTACGTTAAATTTGACCCCCATGTTGACGGTCCTACGTCAAATTTCCTTTCTTTTGCTGAAAACGGCGTCCTTTTATCTCTTCTAGTTTTCGAGCTATTCACGTTTAAAGTTGGAGGTTTTTTCAGAAAAAGAGCATTTACGTTATTTCGGCCCGAATTGAGCTATCGAGCTAGGCATTCCTCTAAGCATTTCGCCTAGCTTCTTTGGTCATTTTGAACGTTTCCAACGAGCATTTTCGGTCTTTCCAAGTATTTGGGAGTGATTTTCAAGCACCTCCAAAGTATATTTTCGGTCTTTCCAAGTATTTCGGAGTGATTTTCAAGCATCTCTAAAGTACATTTTCGGCCTTTCCAAGTATTTCGGAATGATTTTCAAGCATCTTTAAAGAACATTTTCGGTCTTTCCAAGTATTTCGGGGTGATTTTCAAGCATCTTTAAAGTACATTTTCAGTTATTCCAAGTATTTGGAAGTGATTTTCAAGCCTCGCCAAAGAACATTTTCAGTCTTTCCAAGTACTTGGGGGGCTTCTTAAGCATCTCCAAAGGACATTTTTGAGCTTTTCAAGTATTTTGAGTGACTTTCAAGTGACTCCAAAGTATATTTTCAGTCTTTTCAAGTACTTCTTAGCGATTTTTAAGCATCTCCATAGTACATTTTCGGTCTTTCCAAGTACTTGGAAAAGATTTTCAAGCATCTAATAAGTACATTTTCGGTCTTTTTAAGGACTTAAGAGGTATTTTTATGCTCTTTGATAGATATTTAAACTAAACCATGTAGATTATCATCCAGCTTGCAAATTTTTGTGCTAAACTTGGAAGTTTTTACTTGAAATCAGCAATTTTGTTTTGAAAAAAACCTCAAAAATTGCCTATCTTTGAACGCTTGTTACTTTTTTGTCTTTCGTCCTACGTTAAATTTGACCCCCATGTTGACGGTCCTACGTCAAATTTCCTTTCTTTTGCTGAAAACGGCGTCCTTTTATCTCTTCTAGTTTTCGAGCTATTCACGTTTAAAGTTGGAGGTTTTTTCAGAAAAAGAGCATTTACGTTATTTCGGCCCGAATTGAGCTATCGAGCTAGGCATTCCTCTAAGCATTTCGCCTAGCTTCTTTGGTCATTTTGAACGTTTCCAACGAGCATTTACGGTCTTTCCAAGTATTTCGGAGTGATTTTCAAGCATCTCCAAAGTACATTTTCGGGCTTTCCAAGTATTTCGGAGTGATTTTCAAGCATCTCCAAAGTACATTTTCGGTCTTTCCAAGTATTTCGGAGTGATTTTCAAGCATCACATTTTCGGTCTTTCCAAGTATTTCGGGGTGATTTTCAAGCATCTTTAAAGTACATTTTCAGTTATTCCAAGTATTTGGAAGTGATTTTCAAGCCTCGCCAAAGAACATTTTCAGTCTTTCCAAGTACTTGGGGAGCTTTTCAAGCATCTCCAAAGGACATTTTTGAGCTTTTCAAGCATTTTGAGTGATTTTCAAGTGACTCCAAAGTATATTTTCAGTCTTTTCAAGTACTTCTAAGCGATTTTTAAGCATCTCCATAGTACATTTTCGGTCTTTCCAATTACTTGGAAAAGATTTTCAAGCATCTCCAAAGTACATTTTCGGTCTTTTTAAGGACTTAAGGGGTATTTTTATGCTCTTTGATAGATATTTAAACTAAACCATGTTGATTATCATCCAGCTTGCAAATTTTTGTGCTAAACTTGGAAGTTTTTACTTGAAATCAGCAATTTTGTTTTGAAAAAAACCTCAAAAATTGCCTATCTTTGAACGCTTGTAACTTTTTTGTCTTTCGTCCTACGTTAAATTTGACCCCCATGTTGACGGTCCTACGTCAAATTTCCTTTCTTTTGCTGAAAACGGCGTCCTTTTATCTCTTCTAGTTTTCGAGCTATTCACGATTAAATTTGGAGGTTTTTTCAGAAAAAGAGCATTTACGTTATTTCGGCCCGAATTGAGCTATCGAGCTAGGCATTCCTCTAAGCATTTCGCCTAGCTTCTTTGGTCATTTTGAACGTTTTCAACGAGCATTTTCGGTCTTTCCAAGTATTTCGGAGTGATTTTCAAGCATCTCCAAAGTACATTTTCGGGCTTTCCAAGTATTTGGGAGTGATTTTCAAGCACCTCCAAAGTATATTTTCGGTCTTTCCAAGTATTTCCGAGTGATTTTCTAGCATCTCCAAAGTACATTTTCGGTCTTTCCAAGTATTTCGGAGTGATTTTCAAGCATCTCTAAAGTACATTTTCGGCCTTTCCAAGTATTTCGGAATGATTTTAAAGCATCTTTAAAGAACATTTTCGGTCTTTCCAAGTATTTCGGGGTGATTTTCAAGCATCTTTAAAGTACATTTTCAGTTATTCCAAGTATTTGGAAGTGATTTTCAAGCCTCGCCAAAGAACATTTTCAGTCTTTCCAAGTACTTGGGGGGCTTCTTAAGCATCTCCAAAGGACATTTTTGAGCTTTTCAAGTATTTTGAGTGACTTTCAAGTGACTCCAAAGTATATTTTCAGTCTTTTCAAGTACTTCTTAGCGATTTTTAAGCATCTCCATAGTACATTTTCGGTCTTTCCAAGTACTTGGAAAAGATTTTCAAGCATCTAATAAGTACATTTTCGGTCTTTTTAAGGACTTAAGAGGTATTTTTATGCTCTTTGATAGATATTTAAACTAAACCATGTAGATTATCATCCAGCTTGGAAATTTTTGTGCTAAACTTGGAAGTTTTTACTTGAAATCAGCAATTTTGTTTTGAAAAAAACCTCAAAAATTGCCTATCTTTGATCGCTTGTAACTTTTTTGTCTTTCGTCCTACGTTAAATTTGACCCCCATGTTGACGGTCCTACGTCAAATTTCCTTTCTTTTGCTGAAAACGGCGTCCTTTTATCTCTTCTAGTTTTCGAGCTATTCACGTTTAAAGTTGGAGGTTTTTTCAGAAAAAGAGCATTTACGTTATTTCGGCCCGAATTGAGCTATCGAGCTAGGCATTCCTCTAAGCATTTCGCCTAGCTTCTTTGGTCATTTTGAACGTTTCCAACGAGCATTTTCGGTCTTTCCAAGTATTTGGGAGTGATTTTCAAGCACCTCCAAAGTATATTTTCGGTCTTTCCAAGTATTTCGGAGTGATTTTCAAGCATCTCCAAAGTATATTTTCGGCCTTTCCAAGTATTTCGGAATGATTTTCAAGCATCTTTAAAGAACATTTTCGGTCTTTCCAAGTATTTCGGGGTGATTTTCAAGCATCTTTAAAGTACATTTTCAGTTATTCCAAGTATTTGGAAGTGATTTTCAAGCCTCGCCAAAGAACATTTTCAGTCTTTCCAAGTACTTGGGGGGCTTCTTAAGCATCTCCAAAGGACATTTTTGAGCTTTTCAAGTATTTTGAGTGACTTTCAAGTGACTCCAAAGTATATTTTCAGTCTTTTCAAGTACTTCTTAGCGATTTTTAAGCATCTCCATAGTACATTTTCGGTCTTTCCAAGTACTTGGAAAAGATTTTCAAGCATCTAATAAGTACATTTTCGGTCTTTTTAAGGACTTAAGAGGTATTTTTATGCTCTTTGATAGATATTTAAACTAAACCATGTAGATTATCATCCAGCTTGCAAATTTTTGTGCTAAACTTGGAAGTTTTTACTTGAAATCAGCAATTTTGTTTTGAAAAAAACCTCAAAAATTGCCTATCTTTGAACGCTTGTTACTTTTTTGTCTTTCGTCCTACGTTAAATTTGACCCCCATGTTGACGGTCCTACGTCAAATTTCCTTTCTTTTGCTGAAAACGGCGTCCTTTTATCTCTTCTAGTTTTCGAGCTATTCACGTTTAAAGTTGGAGGTTTTTTCAGAAAAAGAGCATTTACGTTATTTCGGCCCGAATTGAGCTATCGAGCTAGGCATTCCTCTAAGCATTTCGCCTAGCTTCTTTGGTCATTTTGAACGTTTCCAACGAGCATTTACGGTCTTTCCAAGTATTTCGGAGTGATTTTCAAGCATCTCCAAAGTACATTTTCGGGCTTTCCAAGTATTTCGGAGTGATTTTCAAGCATCTCCAAAGTACATTTTCGGGCTTTCCAAGTATTTGGGAGTGATTTTCAAGCACCTCCAAAGTATATTTTCGGTCTTTCCAAGTATTTCGGAGTGATTTTCAAGCATCTCCAAAGTACATTTTCGGTCTTTCCAAGTATTTCGGAGTGATTTTCAAGCATCTTTAAAGTACATTTTCGGTCTTTCCAAGTATTTCGGAGTGATTTTCAAGCATCACATTTTCGGTCTTTCCAAGTATTTCGGGGTGATTTTCAAGCATCTTTAAAGTACATTTTCAGTTATTCCAAGTATTTGGAAGTGATTTTCAAGCCTCGCCAAAGAACATTTTCAGTCTTTCCAAGTACTTGGGGAGCTTTTCAAGCATCTACAAAGGACATTTTTGAGCTTTTCAAGCATTTTGAGTGATTTTCAAGTGACTCCAAAGTATATTTTCAGTCTTTTCAAGTACTTCTAAGCGATTTTTAAGCATCTCCATAGTACATTTTCGGTCTTTCCAATTACTTGGAAAAGATTTTCAAGCATCTCCAAAGTACATTTTCGGTCTTTTTAAGGACTTAAGGGGTATTTTTATGCTCTTTGATAGATATTTAAACTAAACCATGTTGATTATCATCCAGCTTGCAAATTTTTGTGCTAAACTTGGAAGTTTTTACTTGAAATCAGCAATTTTGTTTTGAAAAAAACCTCAAAAATTGCCTATCTTTGAACGCTTGTAACTTTTTTGTCTTTCGTCCTACGTTAAATTTGACCCCCATGTTGACGGTCCTACGTCAAATTTCCTTTCTTTTGCTGAAAACGGCGTCCTTTTATCTCTTCTAGTTTTCGAGCTATTCACGTTTAAAGTTGGAGGTTTTTTCAGAAAAAGAGCATTTACGTTATTTCGGCCCGAATTGAGCTATCGAGCTAGGCATTCCTCTAAGCATTTCGCCTAGCTTCTTTGGTCATTTTGAACGTTTCCAACGAGCATTTTCGGTCTTTCCAAGTATTTCGGAGTGATTTTCAAGCATCTCCAAAGTACATTTTCGGGCTTTCCAAGTATTTCGGAGTGATTTTCAAGCATCTCCAAAGTACATTTTCGGGATTTCCAAGTATTTGGGAGTGATTTTCAAGCACCTCCAAAGTATATTTTCGGTCTTTCCAAGTATTTCGGAGTGATTTTCAAGCATCTCTAAAGTACATTTTCGGCCTTTCCAAGTATTTCGGAATGATTTTCAAGCATCTTTAAAGAACATTTTCGGTCTTTCCAAGTATTTCGGGGTGATTTTCAAGCATCTTTAAAGTACATTTTCAGTTATTCCAAGTATTTGGAAGTGATTTTCAAGCCTCGCCAAAGAACATTTTCAGTCTTTCCAAGTACTTGGGGGGCTTCTTAAGCATTTCCAAAGGACATTTTTGAGCTTTTCAAGTATTTTGAGTGACTTTCAAGTGACTCCAAAGTATATTTTCAGTCTTTTCAAGTACTTCTTAGCGATTTTTAAGCATCTCCATAGTACATTTTCGGTCTTTCCAAGTACTTGGAAAAGATTTTCAAGCATCTAATAAGTACATTTTCGGTCTTTTTAAGGACTTAAGGGGTATTTTTATGCTCTTTGATAGATATTTAAGCTAAACCATGTAGATTATCATCCAGCTTGGAAATTTTTGTGCTAAACTTGGAAGTTTTTACTTGAAATCAGCAATTTTGTTTTGAAAAAAACCTCAAAAATTGCCTATCTTTGAACGCTTGTAACTTTTTTGTCTTTCGTCCTACGTTAAATTTGACCCCCATGTTGACGGTCCTACGTCAAATTTCCTTTCATTTGCTGAAAACGGCGTCCTTTTATCTCTTCTAGTTTTCGAGCTATTCACGTTTAAAGTTTGAGGTTTTTTCAGAAAAAGAGCATTTACGTTATTTCGGCCCGAATTGAGCTATCGTGCTAGGCATTCCTCTAAGCATTTCGCCTAGCTTCTTTGGTCATTTTGAACGTTTCCAACGAGCATTTTCGATCTTTCCAAGTATTTCGGAGTGATTTTCAAGCATCTCCAAAGTACATTTTCGGGCTTTCCAAGTATTTCGGAGTGATTTTCAAGCATCTCCAAAGTACATTTTCGGGCTTTCCAAGTATTTGGGAGTGATTTTCAAGCACCTCCAAAGTATATTTTCGGTCTTTCCAAGTATTTCGGAGTGATTTTCAAGCATCTCCGAAGTACATTTTCGGTCTTTCCAAGTATTTCGGAGTGATTTTCAAGCATCTTTAAAGTACATTTTCGGTCTTTCCAAGTATTTCGGAGTGATTTTCAAGCATCACATTTTCGGTCTTTCCAAGTATTTCGGGGTGATTTTCAAGCATCTTTAAAGTACATTTTCAGTTATTCCAAGTATTTGGAAGTGATTTTCAAGCCTCGCCAAAGAACATTTTCAGTCTTTCCAAGTACTTGGGGAGCTTTTCAAGCATCTCCAAAGGACATTTTTGAGCTTTTCAAGCATTTTGAGTGATTTTCAAGTGACTCCAAAGTATATTTTCAGTCTTTTCAAGTACTTCTAAGCGATTTTTAAGCATCTCCATAGTACATTTTCGGTCTTTCCAATTACTTGGAAAAGATTTTCAAGCATCTCCAAAGTACATTTTCGGTCTTTTTAAGGACTTAAGGGGTATTTTTATGCTCTTTGATAGATATTTAAACTAAACCATGTTGATTATCATCCAGCTTGCAAATTTTTGTGCTAAACTTGGAAGTTTTTACTTGAAATCAGCAATTTTGTTTTGAAAAAAACCTCAAAAATTGCCTATCTTTGAACGCTTGTAACTTTTTTGTCTTTCGTCCTACGTTAAATTTGACCCCCATGTTGACGGTCCTACGTCAAATTTCCTTTCATTTGCTGAAAACGGCGTCCTTTTATCTCTTCTAGTTTTCGAGCTATTCACGTTTAAAGTTGGAGGTTTTTTCAGAAAAAGAGCATTTACGTTATTTCGGCCCGAATTGAGCTATCGAGCTAGGCATTCCTCTAAGCATTTCGCCTAGCTTCTTTGGTCATTTTGAACGTTTCCAACGAGCATTTTCGGTCTTTCCAAGTATTTCGGAGTGATTTTCAAGCATCTCCAAAGTACATTTTCGGGCTTTCCAAGTATTTCGGAGTGATTTTCAAGCATCTCCAAAGTACATTTTCGGGCTTTCCAAGTATTTGGGAGTGATTTTCAAGCACCTCCAAAGTATATTTTCGGTCTTTCCAAGTATTTCGGAGTGATTTTCAAGCATCTCCAAAGTACATTTTCGGTCTTTCCAAGTATTTCGGAGTGATTTTCAAGCATCTTTAAAGTACATTTTCGGTCTTTCCAAGTATTTCGGAGTGATTTTCAAGCATCACATTTTCGGTCTTTCCAAGTATTTCGGGGTGATTTTCAAGCATCTTTAAAGTACATTTTCAGTTATTCCAAGTATTTGGAAGTGATTTTCAAGCCTCGCCAAAGAACATTTTCAGTCTTTCCAAGTACTTGGGGAGCTTTTCAAGCATCTCCAAAGGACATTTTTGAGCTTTTCAAGCATTTTGAGTGATTTTCAAGTGACTCCAAAGTATATTTTCAGTCTTTTCAAGTACTTCTAAGCGATTTTTAAGCATCTCCATAGTACATTTTCGGTCTTTCCAATTACTTGGAAAAGATTTTCAAGCATCTCCAAAGTATATTTTCGGTCTTTTTAAGGACTTAAGGGGTATTTTTATGCTCTTTGATAGATATTTAAACTAAACCATGTTGATTATCATCCAGCTTGCAAATTTTTGTGCTAAACTTGGAAGTTTTTACTTGAAATCAGCAATTTTGTTTTGAAAAAAACCTCAAAAATTGCCTATCTTTGAACGCTTGTAACTTTTTTGTCTTTCGTCCTACGTTAAATTTGACCCCCATGTTGACGGTCCTACGTCAAATTTCCTTTCTTTTGCTGAAAACGGCGTCCTTTTATCTCTTCTAGTTTTCGAGCTATTCACGTTTAAAGTTGGAGGTTTTTTCAGAAAAAGAGCATTTACGTTATTTCGGCCCGAATTGAGCTATCGAGCTAGGCATTCCTCTAAGCATTTCGCCTAGCTTCTTTGGTCATTTTGAACGTTTCCAACGAGCATTTTCGGTCTTTCCAAGTATTTCGGAGTGATTTTCAAGCATCTCCAAAGTACATTTTCGGGCTTTCCAAGTATTTCGGAGTGATTTTCAAGCATCTCCAAAGTACATTTTCGGGATTTCCAAGTATTTGGGAGTGATTTTCAAGCACCTCCAAAGTATATTTTCGGTCTTTCCAAGTATTTCGGAGTGATTTTCAAGCATCTCTAAAGTACATTTTCGGCCTTTCCAAGTATTTCGGAATGATTTTCAAGCATCTTTAAAGAACATTTTCGGTCTTTCCAAGTATTTCGGGGTGATTTTCAAGCATCTTTAAAGTACATTTTCAGTTATTCCAAGTATTTGGAAGTGATTTTCAAGCCTCGCCAAAGAACATTTTCAGTCTTTCCAAGTACTTGGGGGGCTTCTTAAGCATCTCCAAAGGACATTTTTGAGCTTTTCAAGTATTTTGAGTGACTTTCAAGTGACTCCAAAGTATATTTTCAGTCTTTTCAAGTACTTCTTAGCGATTTTTAAGCATCTCCATAGTACATTTTCGGTCTTTCCAAGTACTTGGAAAAGATTTTCAAGCATCTAATAAGTACATTTTCGGTCTTTTTAAGGACTTAAGGGGTATTTTTATGCTCTTTGATAGATATTTAAGCTAAACCATGTAGATTATCATCCAGCTTGGAAATTTTTGTGCTAAACTTGGAAGTTTTTACTTGAAATCAGCAATTTTGTTTTGAAAAAAACCTCAAAAATTGCCTATCTTTGAACGCTTGTAACTTTTTTGTCTTTCGTCCTACGTTAAATTTGACCCCCATGTTGACGGTCCTACGTCAAATTTCCTTTCATTTGCTGAAAACGGCGTCCTTTTATCTCTTCTAGTTTTCGAGCTATTCACGTTTAAAGTTGGAGGTTTTTTCAGAAAAAGAGCATTTACGTTATTTCGGCCCGAATTGAGCTATCGAGCTAGGCATTCCTCTAAGCATTTCGCCTAGCTTCTTTGGTCATTTTGAACGTTTCCAACGAGCATTTTCGGTCTTTCCAAGTATTTCGGAGTGATTTTCAAGCATCTCCAAAGTACATTTTCGGGCTTTCCAAGTATTTCGGAGTGATTTTCAAGCATCTCCAAAGTACATTTTCGGGCTTTCCAAGTATTTGGGAGTGATTTTCAAGCACCTCCAAAGTATATTTTCGGTCTTTCCAAGTATTTCGGAGTGATTTTCAAGCATCTCCAAAGTACATTTTCGGTCTTTCCAAGTATTTCGGAGTGATTTTCAAGCATCTTTAAAGTACATTTTCGGTCTTTCCAAGTATTTCGGAGTGATTTTCAAGCATCACATTTTCGGTCTTTCCAAGTATTTCGGGGTGATTTTCAAGCATCTTTAAAGTACATTTTCAGTTATTCCAAGTATTTGGAAGTGATTTTCAAGCCTCGCCAAAGAACATTTTCAGTCTTTCCAAGTACTTGGGGAGCTTTTCAAGCATCTCCAAAGGACATTTTTGAGCTTTTCAAGCATTTTGAGTGATTTTCAAGTGACTCCAAAGTATATTTTCAGTCTTTTCAAGTACTTCTAAGCGATTTTTAAGCATCTCCATAGTACATTTTCGGTCTTTCCAATTACTTGGAAAAGATTTTCAAGCATCTCCAAAGTATATTTTCGGTCTTTTTAAGGACTTAAGGGGTATTTTTATGCTCTTTGATAGATATTTAAACTAAACCATGTTGATTATCATCCAGCTTGCAAATTTTTGTGCTAAACTTGGAAGTTTTTACTTGAAATCAGCAATTTTGTTTTGAAAAAAACCTCAAAAATTGCCTATCTTTGAACGCTTGTAACTTTTTTGTCTTTCGTCCTACGTTAAATTTGACCCCCATGTTGACGGTCCTACGTCAAATTTCCTTTCTTTTGCTGAAAACGGCGTCCTTTTATCTCTTCTAGTTTTCGAGCTATTCACGTTTAAAGTTGGAGGTTTTTTCAGAAAAAGAGCATTTACGTTATTTCGGCCCGAATTGAGCTATCGAGCTAGGCATTCCTCTAAGCATTTCGCCTAGCTTCTTTGGTCATTTTGAACGTTTCCAACGAGCATTTTCGGTCTTTCCAAGTATTTCGGAGTGATTTTCAAGCATCTCCAAAGTACATTTTCGGGCTTTCCAAGTATTTCGGAGTGATTTTCAAGCATCTCCAAAGTACATTTTCGGGATTTCCAAGTATTTGGGAGTGATTTTCAAGCACCTCCAAAGTATATTTTCGGTCTTTCCAAGTATTTCGGAGTGATTTTCAAGCATCTCTAAAGTACATTTTCGGCCTTTCCAAGTATTTCGGAATGATTTTCAAGCATCTTTAAAGAACATTTTCGGTCTTTCCAAGTATTTCGGGGTGATTTTCAAGCATCTTTAAAGTACATTTTCAGTTATTCCAAGTATTTGGAAGTGATTTTCAAGCCTCGCCAAAGAACATTTTCAGTCTTTCCAAGTACTTGGGGGGCTTCTTAAGCATCTCCAAAGGACATTTTTGAGCTTTTCAAGTATTTTGAGTGACTTTCAAGTGACTCCAAAGTATATTTTCAGTCTTTTCAAGTACTTCTTAGCGATTTTTAAGCATCTCCATAGTACATTTTCGGTCTTTCCAAGTACTTGGAAAAGATTTTCAAGCATCTAATAAGTACATTTTCGGTCTTTTTAAGGACTTAAGGGGTATTTTTATGCTCTTTGATAGATATTTAAGCTAAACCATGTAGATTATCATCCAGCTTGGAAATTTTTGTGCTAAACTTGGAAGTTTTTACTTGAAATCAGCAATTTTGTTTTGAAAAAAACCTCAAAAATTGCCTATCTTTGAACGCTTGTAACTTTTTTGTCTTTCGTCCTACGTTAAATTTGACCCCCATGTTGACGGTCCTACGTCAAATTTCCTTTCATTTGCTGAAAACGGCGTCCTTTTATCTCTTCTAGTTTTCGAGCTATTCACGTTTAAAGTTGGAGGTTTTTTCAGAAAAAGAGCATTTACGTTATTTCGGCCCGAATTGAGCTATCGAGCTAGGCATTCCTCTAAGCATTTCGCCTAGCTTCTTTGGTCATTTTGAACGTTTCCAACGAGCATTTTCGGTCTTTCCAAGTATTTCGGAGTGATTTTCAAGCATCTCCAAAGTACATTTTCGGGCTTTCCAAGTATTTCGGAGTGATTTTCAAGCATCTCCAAAGTACATTTTCGGGCTTTCCAAGTATTTGGGAGTGATTTTCAAGCACCTCCAAAGTATATTTTCGGTCTTTCCAAGTATTTCGGAGTGATTTTCAAGCATCTCCAAAGTACATTTTCGGTCTTTCCAAGTATTTCGGAGTGATTTTCAAGCATCTTTAAAGTACATTTTCGGTCTTTCCAAGTATTTCGGAGTGATTTTCAAGCATCACATTTTCGGTCTTTCCAAGTATTTCGGGGTGATTTTCAAGCATCTTTAAAGTACATTTTCAGTTATTCCAAGTATTTGGAAGTGATTTTCAAGCCTCGCCAAAGAACATTTTCAGTCTTTCCAAGTACTTGGGGAGCTTTTCAAGCATCTCCAAAGGACATTTTTGAGCTTTTCAAGCATTTTGAGTGATTTTCAAGTGACTCCAAAGTATATTTTCAGTCTTTTCAAGTACTTCTAAGCGATTTTTAAGCATCTCCATAGTACATTTTCGGTCTTTCCAATTACTTGGAAAAGATTTTCAAGCATCTCCAAAGTATATTTTCGGTCTTTTTAA
Organism: Anopheles ziemanni; assembly: GCF_943734765.1. Taxonomy (NCBI): domain Eukaryota; kingdom Metazoa; phylum Arthropoda; class Insecta; order Diptera; family Culicidae; genus Anopheles; species Anopheles ziemanni. Next base: position 98,562 of record NW_026690041.1, on the reverse strand, counting down.
GGACTTAAGGGGTATTTTTATGCTCTTTGATAGATATTTAAACTAAACCATGTTGATTATCATCCAGCTTGCAAATTTTTGTGCTAAACTTGGAAGTTTTTACTTGAAATCAGCAATTTTGTTTTGAAAAAAACCTCAAAAATTGCCTATCTTTGAACGCTTGTAACTTTTTTGTCTTTCGTCCTACGTTAAATTTGACCCCCATGTTGACGGTCCTACGTCAAATTTCCTTTCTTTTGCTGAAAACGGCGTCCTTTTATCTCTTCTAGTTTTCGAGCTATTCACGTTTAAAGTTGGAGGTTTTTTCAGAAAAAGAGCATTTACGTTATTTCGGCCCGAATTGAGCTATCGAGCTAGGCATTCCTCTAAGCATTTCGCCTAGCTTCTTTGGTCATTTTGAACGTTTCCAACGAGCATTTTCGGTCTTTCCAAGTATTTCGGAGTGATTTTCAAGCATCTCCAAAGTACATTTTCGGGCTTTCCAAGTATTTCGGAGTGATTTTCAAGCATCTCCAAAGTACATTTTCGGGATTTCCAAGTATTTGGGAGTGATTTTCAAGCACCTCCAAAGTATATTTTCGGTCTTTCCAAGTATTTCGGAGTGATTTTCAAGCATCTCTAAAGTACATTTTCGGCCTTTCCAAGTATTTCGGAATGATTTTCAAGCATCTTTAAAGAACATTTTCGGTCTTTCCAAGTATTTCGGGGTGATTTTCAAGCATCTTTAAAGTACATTTTCAGTTATTCCAAGTATTTGGAAGTGATTTTCAAGCCTCGCCAAAGAACATTTTCAGTCTTTCCAAGTACTTGGGGGGCTTCTTAAGCATCTCCAAAGGACATTTTTGAGCTTTTCAAGTATTTTGAGTGACTTTCAAGTGACTCCAAAGTATATTTTCAGTCTTTTCAAGTACTTCTTAGCGATTTTTAAGCATCTCCATAGTACATTTTCGGTCTTTCCAAGTACTTGGAAAAGATTTTCAAGCATCTAATAAGTACATTTTCGGTCTTTTTAAGGACTTAAGGGGTATTTTTATGCTCTTTGATAGATATTTAAGCTAAACCATGTAGATTATCATCCAGCTTGGAAATTTTTGTGCTAAACTTGGAAGTTTTTACTTGAAATCAGCAATTTTGTTTTGAAAAAAACCTCAAAAATTGCCTATCTTTGAACGCTTGTAACTTTTTTGTCTTTCGTCCTACGTTAAATTTGACCCCCATGTTGACGGTCCTACGTCAAATTTCCTTTCATTTGCTGAAAACGGCGTCCTTTTATCTCTTCTAGTTTTCGAGCTATTCACGTTTAAAGTTGGAGGTTTTTTCAGAAAAAGAGCATTTACGTTATTTCGGCCCGAATTGAGCTATCGAGCTAGGCATTCCTCTAAGCATTTCGCCTAGCTTCTTTGGTCATTTTGAACGTTTCCAACGAGCATTTTCGGTCTTTCCAAGTATTTCGGAGTGATTTTCAAGCATCTCCAAAGTACATTTTCGGGCTTTCCAAGTATTTCGGAGTGATTTTCAAGCATCTCCAAAGTACATTTTCGGGCTTTCCAAGTATTTGGGAGTGATTTTCAAGCACCTCCAAAGTATATTTTCGGTCTTTCCAAGTATTTCGGAGTGATTTTCAAGCATCTCCAAAGTACATTTTCGGTCTTTCCAAGTATTTCGGAGTGATTTTCAAGCATCTTTAAAGTACATTTTCGGTCTTTCCAAGTATTTCGGAGTGATTTTCAAGCATCACATTTTCGGTCTTTCCAAGTATTTCGGGGTGATTTTCAAGCATCTTTAAAGTACATTTTCAGTTATTCCAAGTATTTGGAAGTGATTTTCAAGCCTCGCCAAAGAACATTTTCAGTCTTTCCAAGTACTTGGGGAGCTTTTCAAGCATCTCCAAAGGACATTTTTGAGCTTTTCAAGCATTTTGAGTGATTTTCAAGTGACTCCAAAGTATATTTTCAGTCTTTTCAAGTACTTCTAAGCGATTTTTAAGCATCTCCATAGTACATTTTCGGTCTTTCCAATTACTTGGAAAAGATTTTCAAGCATCTCCAAAGTATATTTTCGGTCTTTTTAAGGACTTAAGGGGTATTTTTATGCTCTTTGATAGATATTTAAACTAAACCATGTTGATTATCATCCAGCTTGCAAATTTTTGTGCTAAACTTGGAAGTTTTTACTTGAAATCAGCAATTTTGTTTTGAAAAAAACCTCAAAAATTGCCTATCTTTGAACGCTTGTAACTTTTTTGTCTTTCGTCCTACGTTAAATTTGACCCCCATGTTGACGGTCCTACGTCAAATTTCCTTTCTTTTGCTGAAAACGGCGTCCTTTTATCTCTTCTAGTTTTCGAGCTATTCACGTTTAAAGTTGGAGGTTTTTTCAGAAAAAGAGCATTTACGTTATTTCGGCCCGAATTGAGCTATCGAGCTAGGCATTCCTCTAAGCATTTCGCCTAGCTTCTTTGGTCATTTTGAACGTTTCCAACGAGCATTTTCGGTCTTTCCAAGTATTTCGGAGTGATTTTCAAGCATCTCCAAAGTACATTTTCGGGCTTTCCAAGTATTTCGGAGTGATTTTCAAGCATCTCCAAAGTACATTTTCGGGATTTCCAAGTATTTGGGAGTGATTTTCAAGCACCTCCAAAGTATATTTTCGGTCTTTCCAAGTATTTCGGAGTGATTTTCAAGCATCTCTAAAGTACATTTTCGGCCTTTCCAAGTATTTCGGAATGATTTTCAAGCATCTTTAAAGAACATTTTCGGTCTTTCCAAGTATTTCGGGGTGATTTTCAAGCATCTTTAAAGTACATTTTCAGTTATTCCAAGTATTTGGAAGTGATTTTCAAGCCTCGCCAAAGAACATTTTCAGTCTTTCCAAGTACTTGGGGGGCTTCTTAAGCATCTCCAAAGGACATTTTTGAGCTTTTCAAGTATTTTGAGTGACTTTCAAGTGACTCCAAAGTATATTTTCAGTCTTTTCAAGTACTTCTTAGCGATTTTTAAGCATCTCCATAGTACATTTTCGGTCTTTCCAAGTACTTGGAAAAGATTTTCAAGCATCTAATAAGTACATTTTCGGTCTTTTTAAGGACTTAAGGGGTATTTTTATGCTCTTTGATAGATATTTAAGCTAAACCATGTAGATTATCATCCAGCTTGGAAATTTTTGTGCTAAACTTGGAAGTTTTTACTTGAAATCAGCAATTTTGTTTTGAAAAAAACCTCAAAAATTGCCTATCTTTGAACGCTTGTAACTTTTTTGTCTTTCGTCCTACGTTAAATTTGACCCCCATGTTGACGGTCCTACGTCAAATTTCCTTTCATTTGCTGAAAACGGCGTCCTTTTATCTCTTCTAGTTTTCGAGCTATTCACGTTTAAAGTTGGAGGTTTTTTCAGAAAAAGAGCATTTACGTTATTTCGGCCCGAATTGAGCTATCGAGCTAGGCATTCCTCTAAGCATTTCGCCTAGCTTCTTTGGTCATTTTGAACGTTTCCAACGAGCATTTTCGGTCTTTCCAAGTATTTCGGAGTGATTTTCAAGCATCTCCAAAGTACATTTTCGGGCTTTCCAAGTATTTCGGAGTGATTTTCAAGCATCTCCAAAGTACATTTTCGGGCTTTCCAAGTATTTGGGAGTGATTTTCAAGCACCTCCAAAGTATATTTTCGGTCTTTCCAAGTATTTCGGAGTGATTTTCAAGCATCTCCAAAGTACATTTTCGGTCTTTCCAAGTATTTCGGAGTGATTTTCAAGCATCTTTAAAGTACATTTTCGGTCTTTCCAAGTATTTCGGAGTGATTTTCAAGCATCACATTTTCGGTCTTTCCAAGTATTTCGGGGTGATTTTCAAGCATCTTTAAAGTACATTTTCAGTTATTCCAAGTATTTGGAAGTGATTTTCAAGCCTCGCCAAAGAACATTTTCAGTCTTTCCAAGTACTTGGGGAGCTTTTCAAGCATCTCCAAAGGACATTTTTGAGCTTTTCAAGCATTTTGAGTGATTTTCAAGTGACTCCAAAGTATATTTTCAGTCTTTTCAAGTACTTCTAAGCGATTTTTAAGCATCTCCATAGTACATTTTCGGTCTTTCCAATTACTTGGAAAAGATTTTCAAGCATCTCCAAAGTACATTTTCGGTCTTTTTAAGGACTTAAGGGGTATTTTTATGCTCTTTGATAGATATTTAAACTAAACCATGTTGATTATCATCCAGCTTGCAAATTTTTGTGCTAAACTTGGAAGTTTTTACTTGAAATCAGCAATTTTGTTTTGAAAAAAACCTCAAAAATTGCCTATCTTTGAACGCTTGTAACTTTTTTGTCTTTCGTCCTACGTTAAATTTGACCCCCATGTTGACGGTCCTACGTCAAATTTCCTTTCTTTTGCTGAAAACGGCGTCCTTTTATCTCTTCTAGTTTTCGAGCTATTCACGTTTAAAGTTGGAGGTTTTTTCAGAAAAAGAGCATTTACGTTATTTCGGCCCGAATTGAGCTATCGAGCTAGGCATTCCTCTAAGCATTTCGCCTAGCTTCTTTGGTCATTTTGAACGTTTCCAACGAGCATTTTCGGTCTTTCCAAGTATTTCGGAGTGATTTTCAAGCATCTCCAAAGTACATTTTCGGGCTTTCCAAGTATTTCGGAGTGATTTTCAAGCATCTCCAAAGTACATTTTCGGGATTTCCAAGTATTTGGGAGTAATTTTCAAGCACCTCCAAAGTATATTTTCGGTCTTTCCAAGTATTTCGGAGTGATTTTCAAGCATCTCTAAAGTACATTTTCGGCCTTTCCAAGTATTTCGGAATGATTTTCAAGCATCTTTAAAGAACATTTTCGGTCTTTCCAAGTATTTCGGGGTGATTTTCAAGCATCTTTAAAGTACATTTTCAGTTATTCCAAGTATTTGGAAGTGATTTTCAAGCCTCGCCAAAGAACATTTTCAGTCTTTCCAAGTACTTGGGGGGCTTCTTAAGCATCTCCAAAGGACATTTTTGAGCTTTTCAAGTATTTTGAGTGACTTTCAAGTGACTCCAAAGTATATTTTCAGTCTTTTCAAGTACTTCTTAGCGATTTTTAAGCATCTCCATAGTACATTTTCGGTCTTTCCAAGTACTTGGAAAAGATTTTCAAGCATCTAATAAGTACATTTTCGGTCTTTTTAAGGACTTAAGGGGTATTTTTATGCTCTTTGATAGATATTTAAGCTAAACCATGTAGATTATCATCCAGCTTGGAAATTTTTGTGCTAAACTTGGAAGTTTTTACTTGAAATCAGCAATTTTGTTTTGAAAAAAACCTCAAAAATTGCCTATCTTTGAACGCTTGTAACTTTTTTGTCTTTCGTCCTACGTTAAATTTGACCCCCATGTTGACGGTCCTACGTCAAATTTCCTTTCATTTGCTGAAAACGGCGTCCTTTTATCTCTTCTAGTTTTCGAGCTATTCACGTTTAAAGTTGGAGGTTTTTTCAGAAAAAGAGCATTTACGTTATTTCGGCCCGAATTGAGCTATCGAGCTAGGCATTCCTCTAAGCATTTCGCCTAGCTTCTTTGGTCATTTTGAACGTTTCCAACGAGCATTTTCGGTCTTTCCAAGTATTTCGGAGTGATTTTCAAGCATCTCCAAAGTACATTTTCGGGCTTTCCAAGTATTTCGGAGTGATTTTCAAGCATCTCCAAAGTACATTTTCGGGCTTTCCAAGTATTTGGGAGTGATTTTCAAGCACCTCCAAAGTTTATTTTCGGTCTTTCCAAGTATTTCGGAGTGATTTTCAAGCATCTCCAAAGTACATTTTCGGTCTTTCCAAGTATTTCGGAGTGATTTTCAAGCATCTTTAAAGTACATTTTCGGTCTTTCCAAGTATTTCGGAGTGATTTTCAAGCATCACATTTTCGGTCTTTCCAAGTATTTCGGGGTGATTTTCAAGCATCTTTAAAGTACATTTTCAGTTATTCCAAGTATTTGGAAGTGATTTTCAAGCCTCGCCAAAGAACATTTTCAGTCTTTCCAAGTACTTGGGGAGCTTTTCAAGCATCTCCAAAGGACATTTTTGAGCTTTTCAAGCATTTTGAGTGATTTTCAAGTGACTCCAAAGTATATTTTCAGTCTTTTCAAGTACTTCTAAGCGATTTTTAAGCATCTCCATAGTACATTTTCGGTCTTTCCAATTACTTGGAAAAGATTTTCAAGCATCTCCAAAGTACATTTTCGGTCTTTTTAAGGACTTAAGGGGTAATTTTATTCTCTTTGATAGATATTTAAACTAAACCATGTAGATTATCATCCAGCTTGGAAATTTTTGTGCTAAACTTGGAAGTTTTTACTTGAAATCAGCAATTTTGTTTTGAAAAAAACCTCAAAAATTGCCTATCTTTGAACGCTTGTAACTTTTTTGTCTTTCGTCCTACGTTAAATTTGACCCCCATGTTGACGGTCCTACGTCAAATTTCCTTTCTTTTGCTGAAAACGGCGTCCTTTTATCTCTTCTAGTTTTCGAGCTATTCACGTTTAAAGTTGGAGGTTTTTTCAGAAAAAGAGCATTTACGTTATTTCGGCCCGAATTGAGCTATCGAGCTAGGCATTCCTCTAAGCATTTCGCCTAGCTTCTTTGGTCATTTTGAACGTTTCCAACGAGCATTTTCGGTCTTTCCAAGTATTTCGGAGTGATTTTCAAGCATCTCCAAAGTACATTTTCGGGCTTTCCAAGTATTTCGGAGTGATTTTCAAGCATCTCCAAAGTACATTTTCGGGATTTCCAAGTATTTGGGAGTGATTTTCAAGCACCTCCAAAGTATATTTTCGGTCTTTCCAAGTATTTCGGAGTGATTTTCAAGCATCTCTAAAGTACATTTTCGGCCTTTCCAAGTATTTCGGAATGATTTTCAAGCATCTTTAAAGAACATTTTCGGTCTTTCCAAGTATTTCGGGGTGATTTTCAAGCATCTTTAAAGTACATTTTCAGTTATTCCAAGTATTTGGAAGTGATTTTCAAGCCTCGCCAAAGAACATTTTCAGTCTTTCCAAGTACTTGGGGGGCTTCTTAAGCATCTCCAAAGGACATTTTTGAGCTTTTCAAGTATTTTGAGTGACTTTCAAGTGACTCCAAAGAATATTTTCAGTCTTTTCAAGTACTTCTTAGCGATTTTTAAGCATCTCCATAGTACATTTTCGGTCTTTCCAAGTACTTGGAAAAGATTTTCAAGCATCTAATAAGTACATTTTCGGTCTTTTTAAGGACTTAAGGGGTATTTTTATGCTCTTTGATAGATATTTAAGCTAAACCATGTAGATTATCATCCAGCTTGGAAATTTTTGTGCTAAACTTGGAAGTTTTTACTTGAAATCAGCAATTTTGTTTTGAAAAAAACCTCAAAAATTGCCTATCTTTGAACGCTTGTAACTTTTTTGTCTTTCGTCCTACGTTAAATTTGACCCCCATGTTGACGGTCCTACGTCAAATTTCCTTTCATTTGCTGAAAACGGCGTCCTTTTATCTCTTCTAGTTTTCGAGCTATTCACGTTTAAAGTTGGAGGTTTTTTCAGAAAAAGAGCATTTACGTTATTTCGGCCCGAATTGAGCTATCGAGCTAGGCATTCCTCTAAGCATTTCGCCTAGCTTCTTTGGTCATTTTGAACGTTTCCAACGAGCATTTTCGGTCTTTCCAAGTATTTCGGAGTGATTTTCAAGCATCTCCAAAGTACATTTTCGGGCTTTCCAAGTATTTCGGAGTGATTTTCAAGCATCTCCAAAGTACATTTTCGGGCTTTCCAAGTATTTGGGAGTGATTTTCAAGCACCTCCAAAGTATATTTTCGGTCTTTCCAAGTATTTCGGAGTGATTTTCAAGCATCTCCAAAGTACATTTTCGGTCTTTCCAAGTATTTCGGAGTGATTTTCAAGCATCTTTAAAGTACATTTTCGGTCTTTCCAAGTATTTCGGAGTGATTTTCAAGCATCACATTTTCGGTCTTTCCAAGTATTTCGGGGTGATTTTCAAGCATCTTTAAAGTACATTTTCAGTTATTCCAAGTATTTGGAAGTGATTTTCAAGCCTCGCCAAAGAACATTTTCAGTCTTTCCAAGTACTTGGGGAGCTTTTCAAGCATCTCCAAAGGACATTTTTGAGCTTTTCAAGCATTTTGAGTGATTTTCAAGTGACTCCAAAGTATATTTTCAGTCTTTTCAAGTACTTCTAAGCGATTTTTAAGCATCTCCATAGTACATTTTCGGTCTTTCCAATTACTTGGAAAAGATTTTCAAGCATCTCCAAAGTACATTTTCGGTCTTTTTAAGGACTTAAGGGGTATTTTTATGCTCTTTGATAGATATTTAAACTAAACCATGTTGATTATCATCCAGCTTGCAAATTTTTGTGCTAAACTTGGAAGTTTTTACTTGAAATCAGCAATTTTGTTTTGAAAAAAACCTCAAAAATTGCCTATCTTTGAACGCTTGTAACTTTTTTGTCTTTCGTCCTACGTTAAATTTGACCCCCATGTTGACGGTCCTACGTCAAATTTCCTTTCTTTTGCTGAAAACGGCGTCCTTTTATCTCTTCTAGTTTTTGAGCTATTCACGATTAAAGTTGGAGGTTTTTTCAGAAAAAGAGCATTTACGTTATTTCGGCCCGAATTGAGCTATCGAGCTAGGCATTCCTCTAAGCATTTCGCCTAGCTTCTTTGGTCATTTTGAACGTTTTCAACGAGCATTTTCGGTCTTTCCAAGTATTTCGGAGTGATTTTCAAGCATCTCCAAAGTACATTTTCGGTCTTTCCAAGTATTTCGGAGTGATTTTCAAGCATCTCCAAAGTACATTTTCGGGCTTTCCAAGTATTTCGGAGTGATTTTCAAGCATCTCTAAAGTACATTTTCGGGCTTTCCAAGTATTTGGGAGTGATTTTCTAGCATCTCCAAAGTACATTTTCGGTCTTTCCAAGTATTTCGGAGTGATTTTCAAGCATCTCTAAAGTACATTTTCGGCCTTTCCAAGTATTTCGGAATGATTTTCAAGCATCTTTAAAGAACATTTTCGGTCTTTCCAAGTATTTCGGGGTGATTTTCAAGCATCTTTAAAGTACATTTTCAGTTATTCCAAGTATTTGGAAGTGATTTTCAAGCCTCGCCAAAGAACATTTTCAGTCTTTCCAAGTACTTGGGGGGCTTCTTAAGCATCTCCAAAGGACATTTTTGAGCTTTTCAAGTATTTTGAGTGACTTTCAAGTGACTCCAAAGTATATTTTCAGTCTTTTCAAGTACTTCTTAGCGATTTTTAAGCATCTCCATAGTACATTTTCGGTCTTTCCAAGTACTTGGAAAAGATTTTCAAGCATCTAATAAGTACATTTTCGGTCTTTTTAAGGACTTAAGGGGTATTTTTATGCTCTTTGATAGATATTTAAACTAAACCATGTAGATTATCATCCAGCTTGCAAATTTTTGTGCTAAACTTGGAAGTTTTTACTTGAAATCAGCAATTTTGTTTTGAAAAAAACCTCAAAAATTGCCTATCTTTGAACGCTTGTAACTTTTTTGTCTTTCGTCCTACGTTAAATTTGAGCCCCATGTTGACGGCCCTACGTCAAATTTCCTTTCTTTTGCTGAAAACGGCGTCCTTTTATCTCTTCTAGTTTTCGAGCTATTCACGATTAAAGTTGGAGGTTTTTTCAGAAAAAGAGCATTTACGTTATTTCGGCCCGAATTGAGCTATCGAGCTAGGCATTCCTCTAAGCATTTCGCCTAGCTTCTTTGGTCATTTTGAACGTTTCCAACGAGTATTTTCGGTCTTTCCAAGTATTTCGGAGTGATTTTCAAGCATCTCCAAAGTACATTTTCGGGCTTTCCAAGTATTTCGGAGTGATTTTCAAGCATCTCCAAAGTGCATTTTCGGGCTTTCCAAGTATTTGGGAGTGATTTTCAAGCACCTCCAAAGTATATTTTCGGTCTTTCCAAGCATTTCGGAGTGATTTTCAAGCATCTCCAAAGTACATTTTCGGTCTTTCCAAGTATATCGGAGTGATTTTCAAGCATCTTTAAAGTACATTTTCGGTCTTTCCAAGTATTTCGGGGTGATTTTCAAGCATCTTTAAAGTACATTTTCAGTTATTCCAAGTATTTGGAAGTGATTTTCAAGCCTTGCCAAAGAACATTTTTAGTCTTTCCAAGTACTTGGGGAGCTTTTCAAGCATCTCCAAAGGACATTTTTGAGCTTTTCAAGCATTTTGAGTGATTTTCAAGTGACTCCAAAGTATATTTTCAGTCTTTTCAAGTACTTCTAAGCGATTTTTAAGCATCTCCATAGTACATTTTCGGTCTTTCCAATTACTTGGAAAAGATTTTCAAGCATCTCCAAAGTACATTTTCGGTCTTTTTAAGGACTTAAGGGGTATTTTTATGCTCTTTGATAGATATTTAAACTAAACCATGTAGATTATCATCCAGCTTGCAAATTTTTGTGCTAAACTTGGAAGTTTTTACTTGAAATCAGCAATTTTGTTTTGAAAAAAACCTCAAAAATTGCCTATCTTTGAACGCTTGTAACTTTTTTGTCTTTCGTCCTACGTTAAATTTGACCCCCATGTTGACGGCCCTACGTCAAATTTCCTTTCTTTTGCTGAAAACGGCGTCCTTTTATCTCTTCTAGTTTTCGAGCTATTCACGATTAAAGTTGGAGGTTTTTTCAGAAAAAGAGCATTTACGTTATTTCGGCCCGAATTGAGCTATCGAGCTAGGCATTCCTCTAAGCATTTCGCCTAGCTTCTTTGGTCATTTTGAACGTTTCCAACGAGCATTTTCGGTCTATCCAAGTATTTCGGAGTGATTTTCAAGCATCTCCAAAGTACATTTTCGGGCTTTCCAAGTATTTCGGAGTGATTTTCAAGCATCTCTAAAGTACATTTTCGGGCTTTCCAAGTATTTGGTAGTGATTTTCTAGCATCTCCAAAGTACATTTTCGGTCTTTCCAAGTATTTCGGAGTGATTTTCAAGCATCTCTAAAGTACATTTTCGGCCTTTCCAAGTATTTCGGAATGATTTTCAAGCATCTTTAAAGAACATTTTCGGTCTTTCCAAGTATTTCGGGGTGATTTTCAAGCATCTTTAAAGTACATTTTCAGTTATTCCAAGTATTTGGAAGTGATTTTCAAGCCTCGCCAAAGAACATTTTCAGTCTTTCCAAGTACTTGGGGGGCTTCTTAAGCATCTCCAAAGACATTTTTGAGCTTTTCAAGTATTTTGAGTGACTTTCAAGTGACTCCAAAGTATATTTTCAGTCTTTTCAAGTACTTCTTAGCGATTTTTAAGCATCTCCATAGTACATTTTCGGTCTTTCCAAGTACTTGGAAAAGATTTTCAAGCATCTCCAAAGTACATTTTCGGTCTTTTTAAGGACTTAAGGGGTATTTTTATGCTCTTTGATAGATATTTAAACTAAACCATGTAGATTATCATCCAGCTTGCAAATTTTTGTGCTAAACTTGGAAGTTTTTACTTGAAATCAGCAATTTTGTTTTGAAAAAAACCTCAAAAATTGCCTATCTTTGAACGCTTGTAACTTTTTTGTCTTTCGTCCTAAGTTAAATTTGACCCCCATGTTGACGGTCCTACGTCAAATTTCCTTTCTTTTGCTGAAAACGGCGTCCTTTTATCTCTTCTAGTTTTCGAGCTATTCACGATTAAAGTTGGAGGTTTTTTCAGAAAAAGAGCATTTACGTTATTTCGGCCCGAATTGAGCTATCGAGCTAGGCATTCCTCTAAGCATTTCGCCTAGCTTCTTTGGTCATTTTGAACGTTTCCAACGAGCATTTTCGGTCTTTCCAAGTATTTCGGAGTGATTTTCAAGCATCTCCAAAGTACATTTTCGGGCTTTCCAAGTATTTGGGAGTGATTTTCAAGCACCTCCAAAGTATATTTTCGGTCTTTCCAAGTATTTCCGAGTGATTTTCTAGCATCTCCAAAGTACATTTTCGGTCTTTCCAAGTATTTCGGAGTGATTTTCAAGCATCTCTAAAGTACATTTTCGGCCTTTCCAAGTATTTCGGAATGATTTTCAAGCATCTTTAAAGAACATTTTCGGTCTTTCCAAGTATTTCGGGGTGATTTTCAAGCATCTTTAAAGTACATTTTCAGTTATTCCAAGTATTTGGAAGTGATTTTCAAGCCTTGCCAAAGAACATTTTTAGTCTTTCCAAGTACTTGGGGAGCTTTTCAAGCATCTCCAAAGGACATTTTTGAGCTTTTCAAGCATTTTGAGTGATTATCAAGTGACTCCAAAGTATATTTTCAGTCTTTTCAAGTACTTCTAAGCGATTTTTAAGCATCTCCATAGTACATTTTCGGTCTTTCCAATTACTTGGAAAAGATTTTCAAGCATCTCCAAAGTACATTTTCGGTCTTTTTAAGGACTTAAGGGGTATTTTTATGCTCTTTGATAGATATTTAAACTAAACCATGTAGATTATCATCCAGCTTGCAAATTTTTGTGCTAAACTTGGAAGTTTTTACTTGAAATCAGCAATTTTGTTTTGAAAAAAACCTCAAAAATTGCCTATCTTTGAACGCTTGTAACTTTTTTGTCTTTCGTCCTAAGTTAAATTTGACCCCCATGTTGACGGTCCTACGTCAAATTTCCTTTCTTTTGCTGAAAACGGCGTCCTTTTATCTCTTCTAGTTTTCGAGCTATTCACGTTTAAAGTTGAAGGTTTTTTCAGAAAAAGAGCATTTACGTTATTTCGGCCCGAATTGAGCTATCGAGCTAGGCATTCCTCTAAGCATTTCGCCTAGCTTCTTTGGTCATTTTGAACGTTTCCAACGAGCATTTTCGGTCTTTCCAAGTATTTCGGAGTGATTTTCAAGCATCTCCAAAGTACATTTTCGGGCTTTCCAAGTATTTGGGAGTGATTTTCAAGCACCTCCAAAGTATATTTTCGGTCTTTCCAAGTATTTCCGAGTGATTTTCTAGCATCTCCAAAGTACATTTTCGGTCTTTCCAAGTATTTCGGAGTGATTTTCAAGCATCTCTAAAGTACATTTTCGGCCTTTCCAAGTATTTCGGAATGATTTTCAAGCATCTTTAAAGAACATTTTCGGTCTTTCCAAGTATTTCGGGGTGATTTTCAAGCATCTTTAAAGTACATTTTCAGTTATTCCAAGTATTTGGAAGTGATTTTCAAGCCTTGCCAAAGAACATTTTTAGTCTTTCCAAGTACTTGGGGAGCTTTTCAAGCATCTCCAAAGGACATTTTTGAGCTTTTCAAGCATTTTGAGTGATTTTCAAGTGACTCCAAAGTATATTTTCAGTCTTTTCAAGTACTTCTTAGCGATTTTTAAGCATCTCCATAGTACATTTTCGGTCTTTCCAATTACTTGGAAAAGATTTTCAAGCATCTCCAAAGTACATTTTCGGTCTTTTTAAGGACTTAAGGGGTATTTTTATGCTCTTTGATAGATATTTAAACTAAACCATGTAGATTATCATCCAGCTTGCAAATTTTTGTGCTAAACTTGGAAGTTTTTACTTGAAATCAGCAATTTTGTTTTGAAAAAAACCTCAAAAATTGCCTATCTTTGAACGCTTGTAACTTTTTTGTCTTTCGTCCTACGTTAAATTTGACCCCCATGTTGACGGCCCTACGTCAAATTTCCTTTCTTTTGCTGAAAACGGCGTCCTTTTATCTCTTCTAGTTTTCGAGCTATTCACGATTAAAGTTGGAGGTTTTTTCAGAAAAAGAGCATTTACGTTATTTCGGCCCGAATTGAGCTATCGAGCTAGGCATTCCTCTAAGCATTTCGCCTAGCTTCTTTGGTCATTTTGAACGTTTCCAACGAGCATTTTCGGTCTTTCCAAGTATTTCGGAGTGATTTTCAAGCATCTCCAAAGTACATTTTCGGGCTTTCCAAGTATTTGGGAGTGATTTTCTAGCATCTCCAAAGTACATTTTCGGTCTTTCCAAGTATTTCGGAGTGATTTTCAAGCATCTCTAAAGTACATTTTCGGCCTTTCCAAGTATTTCGGAATGATTTTCAAGCATCTTTAAAGAACATTTTCGGTCTTTCCAAGTATTTCGGGGTGATTTTCAAGCATCTTTAAAGTACATTTTCAGTTATTCCAAGTATTTGGAAGTGATTTTCAAGCCTCGCCAAAGAACATTTTCAGTCTTTCCAAGTACTTGGGGGGCTTCTTAAGCATCTCCAAAGGACATTTTTGAGCTTTTCAAGTATTTTGAGTGACTTTCAAGTGACTCCAAAGTATATTTTCAGTCTTTTCAAGTACTTCTTAGCGATTTTTAAGCATCTCCATAGTACATTTTCGGTCTTTCCAAGTACTTGGAAAAGATGTTCAAGCATCTAATAAGTACATTTTCGGTCTTTTTAAGGACTTAAGGGGTATTTTTATGCTCTTTGATAGATATTTAAACTAAACCATGTAGATTATCATCCAGCTTGCAAATTTTTGTGCTAAACTTGGAAGTTTTTACTTGAAATCAGCAATTTTGTTTTGAAAAAAACCTCAAAAATTGCCTATCTTTGAACGCTTGTAACTTTTTTGTCTTTCGTCCTACGTTAAATTTGACCCCCATGTTGACGGCCCTACGTCAAATTTCCTTTCTTTTGCTGAAAACGGCGTCCTTTTATCTCTTCTAGTTTTCGAGCTATTCACGATTAAAGTTGGAGGTTTTTTCAGAAAAAGAGCATTTACGTTATTTCGGCCCGAATTGAGCTATCGAGCTAGGCATTCCTCTAAGCATTTCGCCTAGCTTCTTTGGTCATTTTGAACGTTTCCAACGAGTATTTTCGGTCTTTCCAAGTATTTCGGAGTGATTTTCAAGCATCTCCAAAGTACATTTTCGGGCTTTCCAAGTATTTGGGAGTGATTTTCAAGCACCTCCAAAGTATATTTTCGGTCTTTCCAAGTATTTCCGAGTGATTTTCTAGCATCTCCAAAGTACATTTTCGGTCTTTCCAAGTATTTCGGAGTGATTTTCAAGCATCTCTAAAGTACATTTTCGGCCTTTCCAAGTATTTCGGAATGATTTTCAAGCATCTTTAAAGAACATTTTCGGTCTTTCCAAGTATTTCGGGGTGATTTTCAAGCATCTTTAAAGTACATTTTCAGTTATTCCAAGTATTTGGAAGTGATTTTCAAGCCTCGCCAAAGAACATTTTCAGTCTTTCCAAGTACTTGGGGGGCTTCTTAAGCATCTCCAAAGGACATTTTTGAGCTTTTCAAGTATTTTGAGTGACTTTCAAGTGACTCCAAAGTATATTTTCAGTCTTTTCAAGTACTTCTTAGCGATTTTTAAGCATCTCCATAGTACATTTTCGGTCTTTCCAAGTACTTGGAAAAGATTTTCAAGCATCTAATAAGTACATTTTCGGTCTTTTTAAGGACTTAAGGGGTATTTTTATGCTCTTTGATAGATATTTAAACTAAACCATGTAGATTATCATCCAGCTTGCAAATTTTTGTGCTAAACTTGGAAGTTTTTACTTGAAATCAGCAATTTTGTTTTGAAAAAAACCTCAAAAATTGCCTATCTTTGAACGCTTGTAACTTTTTTGTCTTTCGTCCTACGTTAAATTTGACCCCCATGTTGACGGCCCTACGTCAAATTTCCTTTCTTTTGCTGAAAACGGCGTCCTTTTATCTCTTCTAGTTTTCGAGCTATTCACGATTAAAGTTGGAGGTTTTTTCAGAAAAAGAGCATTTACGTTATTTCGGCCCGAATTGAGCTATCGAGCTAGGCATTCCTCTAAGCATTTCGCCTAGCTTCTTTGGTCATTTTGAACGTTTCCAACGAGCATTTTCGGTCTTTCCAAGTATTTCGGAGTGATTTTCAAGCATCTCCAAAGTACATTTTCGGGCTTTCCAAGTATTTGGGAGTGATTTTCAAGCAACTCCAAAGTATATTTTCGGTCTTTCCAAGTATTTCCGAGTGATTTTCTAGCATCTCCAAAGTACATTTTCGGTCTTTCCAAGTATTTCGGAGTGATTTTCAAGCATCTCTAAAGTACATTTTCGGCCTTTCCAAGTATTTCGGAATGATTTTCAAGCATCTTTAAAGAACATTTTCGGTCTTTCCAAGTATTTCGGGGTGATTTTCAAGCATCTTTAAAGTACATTTTCAGTTATTCCAAGTATTTGGAAGTGATTTTCAAGCCTTGCCAAAGAACATTTTTAGTCTTTCCAAGTACTTGGGGAGCTTTTCAAGCATCTCCAAAGGACATTTTTGAGCTTTTCAAGCATTTTGAGTGATTATCAAGTGACTCCAAAGTATATTTTCAGTCTTTTCAAGTACTTCTAAGCGATTTTTAAGCATCTCCATAGTACATTTTCGGTCTTTCCAATTACTTGGAAAAGATTTTCAAGCATCTCCAAAGTACATTTTCGGTCTTTTTAAGGACTTAAGGGGTATTTTTATGCTCTTTGATAGATATTTAAACTAAACCATGTAGATTATCATCCAGCTTGCAAATTTTTGTGCTAAACTTGGAAGTTTTTACTTGAAATCAGCAATTTTGTTTTGAAAAAAACCTCAAAAATTGCCTATCTTTGAACGCTTGTAACTTTTTTGTCTTTCGTCCTACGTTAAATTTGACCCCCATGTTGACGGCCCTACGTCAAATTTCCTTTCTTTTGCTGAAAACGGCGTCCTTTTATCTCTTCTAGTTTTCGAGCTATTCACGATTAAAGTTGGAGGTTTTTTCAGAAAAAGAGCATTTACGTTATTTCGGCCCGAATTGAGCTATCGAGCTAGGCATTCCTCTAAGCATTTCGCCTAGCTTCTTTGGTCATTTTGAACGTTTCCAACGAGTATTTTCGGTCTTTCCAAGTATTTCGGAGTGATTTTCAAGCATCTCCAAAGTACATTTTCGGGCTTTCCAAGTATTTGGGAGTGATTTTCAAGCACCTCCAAAGTATATTTTCGGTCTTTCCAAGTATTTCCGAGTGATTTTCTAGCATCTCCAAAGTACATTTTCGGTCTTTCCAAGTATTTCGGAGTGATTTTCAAGCATCTCTAAAGTACATTTTCGGCCTTTCCAAGTATTTCGGAATGATTTTCAAGCATCTTTAAAGAACATTTTCGGTCTTTCCAAGTATTTCGGGGTGATTTTCAAGCATCTTTAAAGTACATTTTCAGTTATTCCAAGTATTTGGAAGTGATTTTCAAGCCTCGCCAAAGAACATTTTCAGTCTTTCCAAGTACTTGGGGGGCTTCTTAAGCATCTCCAAAGGACATTTTTGAGCTTTTCAAGTATTTTGAGTGACTTTCAAGTGACTCCAAAGTATATTTTCAGTCTTTTCAAGTACTTCTTAGCGATTTTTAAGCATCTCCATAGTACATTTTCGGTCTTTCCAAGTACTTGGAAAAGATTTTCAAGCATCTAATAAGTACATTTTCGGTCTTTTTAAGGACTTAAGGGGTATTTTTATGCTCTTTGATAGATATTTAAACTAAACCATGTAGATTATCATCCAGCTTGCAAATTTTTGTGCTAAACTTGGAAGTTTTTACTTGAAATCAGCAATTTTGTTTTGAAAAAAACCTCAAAAATTGCCTATCTTTGAACGCTTGTAACTTTTTTGTCTTTCGTCCTACGTTAAATTTGACCCCCATGTTGACGGCCCTACGTCAAATTTCCTTTCTTTTGCTGAAAACGGCGTCCTTTTATCTCTTCTAGTTTTCGAGCTATTCACGATTAAAGTTGGAGGTTTTTTCAGAAAAAGAGCATTTACGTTATTTCGGCCCGAATTGAGCTATCGAGCTAGGCATTCCTCTAAGCATTTCGCCTAGCTTCTTTGGTCATTTTGAACGTTTCCAACGAGCATTTTCGGTCTTTCCAAGTATTTCGGAGTGATTTTCAAGCATCTCCAAAGTACATTTTCGGGCTTTCCAAGTATTTGGGAGTGATTTTCAAGCAACTCCAAAGTATATTTTCGGTCTTTCCAAGTATTTCCGAGTGATTTTCTAGCATCTCCAAAGTACATTTTCGGTCTTTCCAAGTATTTCGGAGTGATTTTCAAGCATCTCTAAAGTACATTTTCGGCCTTTCCAAGTATTTCGGAATGATTTTCAAGCATCTTTAAAGAACATTTTCGGTCTTTCCAAGTATTTCGGGGTGATTTTCAAGCATCTTTAAAGTACATTTTCAGTTATTCCAAGTATTTGGAAGTGATTTTCAAGCCTTGCCAAAGAACATTTTTAGTCTTTCCAAGTACTTGGGGAGCTTTTCAAGCATCTCCAAAGGACATTTTTGAGCTTTTCAAGCATTTTGAGTGATTATCAAGTGACTCCAAAGTATATTTTCAGTCTTTTCAAGTACTTCTAAGCGATTTTTAAGCATCTCCATAGTACATTTTCGGTCTTTCCAATTACTTGGAAAAGATTTTCAAGCATCTCCAAAGTACATTTTCGGTCTTTTTAAGGACTTAAGGGGTATTTTTATGCTCTTTGATAGATATTTAAACTAAACCATGTAGATTATCATCCAGCTTGCAAATTTTTGTGCTAAACTTGGAAGTTTTTACTTGAAATCAGCAATTTTGTTTTGAAAAAAACCTCAAAAATTGCCTATCTTTGAACGCTTGTAACTTTTTTGTCTTTCGTCCTAAGTTAAATTTGACCCCCATGTTGACGGTCCTACGTCAAATTTCCTTTCTTTTGCTGAAAACGGCGTCCTTTTATCTCTTCTAGTTTTCGAGCTATTCACGTTTAAAGTTGAAGGTTTTTTCAGAAAAAGAGCATTTACGTTATTTCGGCCCGAATTGAGCTATCGAGCTAGGCATTCCTCTAAGCATTTCGCCTAGCTTCTTTGGTCATTTTGAACGTTTCCAACGAGCATTTTCGGTCTTTCCAAGTATTTCGGAGTGATTTTCAAGCATCTCCAAAGTACATTTTCGGGCTTTCCAAGTATTTGGGAGTGATTTTCAAGCAACTCCAAAGTATATTTTCGGTCTTTCCAAGTATTTCCGAGTGATTTTCTAGCATCTCCAAAGTACATTTTCGGTCTTTCCAAGTATTTCGGAGTGATTTTCAAGCATCTCTAAAGTACATTTTCGGCCTTTCCAAGTATTTCGGAATGATTTTCAAGCATCTTTAAAGAACATTTTCGGTCTTTCCAAGTATTTCGGGGTGATTTTCAAGCATCTTTAAAGTACATTTTCAGTTATTCCAAGTATTTGGAAGTGATTTTCAAGCCTTGCCAAAGAACATTTTTAGTCTTTCCAAGTACTTGGGGAGCTTTTCAAGCATCTCCAAAGGACATTTTTGAGCTTTTCAAGCATTTTGAGTGATTTTCAAGTGACTCCAAAGTATATTTTCAGTCTTTTCAAGTACTTCTTAGCGATTTTTAAGCATCTCCATAGTACATTTTCGGTCTTTCCAATTACTTGGAAAAGATTTTCAAGCATCTCCAAAGTACATTTTCGGTCTTTTTAAGGACTTAAGGGGTATTTTTATGCTCTTTGATAGATATTTAAACTAAACCATGTAGATTATCATCCAGCTTGCAAATTTTTGTGCTAAACTTGGAAGTTTTTACTTGAAATCAGCAATTTTGTTTTGAAAAAAACCTCAAAAATTGCCTATCTTTGAACGCTTGTAACTTTTTTGTCTTTCGTCCTACGTTAAATTTGACCCCCATGTTGACGGCCCTACGTCAAATTTCCTTTCTTTTGCTGAAAACGGCGTCCTTTTATCTCTTCTAGTTTTCGAGCTATTCACGATTAAAGTTGGAGGTTTTTTCAGAAAAAGAGCATTTACGTTATTTCGGCCCGAATTGAGCTATCGAGCTAGGCATTCCTCTAAGCATTTCGCCTAGCTTCTTTGGTCATTTTGAACGTTTCCAACGAGCATTTTCGGTCTTTCCAAGTATTTCGGAGTGATTTTCAAGCATCTCCAAAGTACATTTTCGGGCTTTCCAAGTATTTGGGAGTGATTTTCTAGCATCTCCAAAGTACATTTTCGGTCTTTCCAAGTATTTCGGAGTGATTTTCAAGCATCTCTAAAGTACATTTTCGGCCTTTCCAAGTATTTCGGAATGATTTTCAAGCATCTTTAAAGAACATTTTCGGTCTTTCCAAGTATTTCGGGGTGATTTTCAAGCATCTTTAAAGTACATTTTCAGTTATTCCAAGTATTTGGAAGTGATTTTCAAGCCTCGCCAAAGAACATTTTCAGTCTTTCCAAGTACTTGGGGGGCTTCTTAAGCATCTCCAAAGGACATTTTTGAGCTTTTCAAGTATTTTGAGTGACTTTCAAGTGACTCCAAAGTATATTTTCAGTCTTTTCAAGTACTTCTTAGCGATTTTTAAGCATCTCCATAGTACATTTTCGGTCTTTCCAAGTACTTGGAAAAGATGTTCAAGCATCTAATAAGTACATTTTCGGTCTTTTTAAGGACTTAAGGGGTATTTTTATGCTCTTTGATAGATATTTAAACTAAACCATGTAGATTATCATCCAGCTTGCAAATTTTTGTGCTAAACTTGGAAGTTTTTACTTGAAATCAGCAATTTTGTTTTGAAAAAAACCTCAAAAATTGCCTATCTTTGAACGCTTGTAACTTTTTTGTCTTTCGTCCTACGTTAAATTTGACCCCCATGTTGACGGCCCTACGTCAAATTTCCTTTCTTTTGCTGAAAACGGCGTCCTTTTATCTCTTCTAGTTTTCGAGCTATTCACGATTAAAGTTGGAGGTTTTTTCAGAAAAAGAGCATTTACGTTATTTCGGCCCGAATTGAGCTATCGAGCTAGGCATTCCTCTAAGCATTTCGCCTAGCTTCTTTGGTCATTTTGAACGTTTCCAACGAGTATTTTCGGTCTTTCCAAGTATTTCGGAGTGATTTTCAAGCATCTCCAAAGTACATTTTCGGGCTTTCCAAGTATTTGGGAGTGATTTTCAAGCACCTCCAAAGTATATTTTCGGTCTTTCCAAGTATTTCGGAGTGATTTTCTAGCATCTCCAAAGTACATTTTCGGTCTTTCCAAGTATTTCGGAGTGATTTTCAAGCATCTCTAAAGTACATTTTCGGCCTTTCCAAGTATTTCGGAATGATTTTCAAGCATCTTTAAAGAACATTTTCGGTCTTTCCAAGTATTTCGGGGTGATTTTCAAGCATCTTTAAAGTACATTTTCAGTTATTCCAAGTATTTGGAAGTGATTTTCAAGCCTCGCCAAAGAACATTTTCAGTCTTTCCAAGTACTTGGGGGGCTTCTTAAGCATCTCCAAAGGACATTTTTGAGCTTTTCAAGTATTTTGAGTGACTTTCAAGTGACTCCAAAGTATATTTTCAGTCTTTTCAAGTACTTCTTAGCGATTTTTAAGCATCTCCATAGTACATTTTCGGTCTTTCCAAGTACTTGGAAAAGATTTTCAAGCATCTAATAAGTACATTTTCGGTCTTTTTAAGGACTTAAGGGGTATTTTTATGCTCTTTGATAGATATTTAAACTAAACCATGTAGATTATCATCCAGCTTGCAAATTTTTGTGCTAAACTTGGAAGTTTTTACTTGAAATCAGCAATTTTGTTTTGAAAAAAACCTCAAAAATTGCCTATCTTTGAACGCTTGTAACTTTTTTGTCTTTCGTCCTACGTTAAATTTGACCCCCATGTTGACGGCCCTACGTCAAATTTCCTTTCTTTTGCTGAAAACGGCGTCCTTTTATCTCTTCTAGTTTTCGAGCTATTCACGATTAAAGTTGGAGGTTTTTTCAGAAAAAGAGCATTTACGTTATTTCGGCCCGAATTGAGCTATCGAGCTAGGCATTCCTCTAAGCATTTCGCCTAGCTTCTTTGGTCATTTTGAACGTTTCCAACGAGCATTTTCGGTCTATCCAAGTATTTCGGAGTGATTTTCAAGCATCTCCAAAGTACATTTTCGGGCTTTCCAAGTATTTCGGAGTGATTTTCAAGCATCTCTAAAGTACATTTTCGGGCTTTCCAAGTATTTGGTAGTGATTTTCTAGCATCTCCAAAGTACATTTTCGGTCTTTCCAAGTATTTCGGAGTGATTTTCAAGCATCTCTAAAGTACATTTTCGGCCTTTCCAAGTATTTCGGAATGATTTTCAAGCATCTTTAAAGAACATTTTCGGTCTTTCCAAGTATTTCGGGGTGATTTTCAAGCATCTTTAAAGTACATTTTCAGTTATTCCAAGTATTTGGAAGTGATTTTCAAGCCTCGCCAAAGAACATTTTCAGTCTTTCCAAGTACTTGGGGGGCTTCTTAAGCATCTCCAAAGGACATTTTTGAGCTTTTCAAGTATTTTGAGTGACTTTCAAGTGACTCCAAAGTATATTTTCAGTCTTTTCAAGTACTTCTTAGCGATTTTTAAGCATCTCCATAGTACATTTTCGGTCTTTCCAAGTACTTGGAAAAGATTTTCAAGCATCTAATAAGTACATTTTCGGTCTTTTTAAGGACTTAAGGGGTATTTTTATGCTCTTTGATAGATATTTAAACTAAACCATGTCGATTATCATCCAGCTTGCAAATTTTTGTGCTAAACTTGGAAGTTTTTACTTGAAATCAGCAATTTTGTTTTGAAAAAAACCTCAAAAATTGCCTATCTTTGAACGCTTGTAACTTTTTTGTCTTTCGTCCTACGTTAAATTTGACCCCCATGTTGACGGCCCTACGTCAAATTTCCTTTCTTTTGCTGAAAACGGCGTCCTTTTATCTCTTCTAGTTTTCGAGCTATTCACGATTAAAGTTGGAGGTTTTTTCAGAAAAAGAGCATTTACGTTATTTCGGCCCGAATTGAGCTATCGAGCTAGGCATTCCTCTAAGCATTTCGCCTAGCTTCTTTGGTCATTTTGAACGTTTCCAACGAGCATTTTCGGTCTTTCCAAGTATTTCGGAGTGATTTTCAAGCATCTCCAAAGTACATTTTCGGGCTTTCCAAGTATTTGGGAGTGATTTTCAAGCAACTCCAAAGTATATTTTCGGTCTTTCCAAGTATTTCCGAGTGATTTTCTAGCATCTCCAAAGTACATTTTCGGTCTTTCCAAGTATTTCGGAGTGATTTTCAAGCATCTCTAAAGTACATTTTCGGCCTTTCCAAGTATTTCGGAATGATTTTCAAGCATCTTTAAAGAACATTTTCGGTCTTTCCAAGTATTTCGGGGTGATTTTCAAGCATCTTTAAAGTACATTTTCAGTTATTCCAAGTATTTGGAAGTGATTTTCAAGCCTTGCCAAAGAACATTTTTAGTCTTTCCAAGTACTTGGGGAGCTTTTCAAGCATCTCCAAAGGACATTTTTGAGCTTTTCAAGCATTTTGAGTGATTTTCAAGTGACTCCAAAGTATATTTTCAGTCTTTTCAAGTACTTCTAAGCGATTTTTAAGCATCTCCATAGTACATTTTCGGTCTTTCCAATTACTTGGAAAAGATTTTCAAGCATCTCCAAAGTACATTTTCGGTCTTTTTAAGGACTTAAGGGGTATTTTTATGCTCTTTGATAGATATTTAAACTAAACCATGTAGATTATCATCCAGCTTGCAAATTTTTGTGCTAAACTTGGAAGTTTTTACTTGAAATCAGCAATTTTGTTTTGAAAAAAACCTCAAAAATTGCCTATCTTTGAACGCTTGTAACTTTTTTGTCTTTCGTCCTACGTTAAATTTGACCCCCATGTTGACGGTCCTACGTCAAATTTCCTTTCTTTTGCTGAAAACGGCGTCCTTTTATCTCTTCTAGTTTTCGAGCTATTCACGTTTAAAGTTGGAGGTTTTTTCAGAAAAAGAGCATTTACGTTATTTCGGCCCGAATTGAGCTATCGAGCTAGGCATTCCTCTAAGCATTTCGCCTAGCTTCTTTGGTCATTTTGAACGTTTCCAACGAGCATTTTCGGTCTTTCCAAGTATTTCGGAGTGATTTTCAAGCATCTCCAAAGTACATTTTCGGGCTTTCCAAGTATTTGGGAGTGATTTTCAAGCAACTCCAAAGTATATTTTCGGTCTTTCCAAGTATTTCCGAGTGATTTTCTAGCATCTCCAAAGTACATTTTCGGTCTTTCCAAGTATTTCGGAGTGATTTTCAAGCATCTCTAAAGTACATTTTCGGCCTTTCCAAGTATTTCGGAATGATTTTCAAGCATCTTTAAAGAACATTTTCGGTCTTTCCAAGTATTTCGGGGTGATTTTCAAGCATCTTTAAAGTACATTTTCAGTTATTCCAAGTATTTGGAAGTGATTTTCAAGCCTTGCCAAAGAACATTTTTAGTCTTTCCAAGTACTTGGGGAGCTTTTCAAGCATCTCCAAAGGACATTTTTGAGCTTTTCAAGCATTTTGAGTGATTTTCAAGTGACTCCAAAGTATATTTTCAGTCTTTTCAAGTACTTCTAAGCGATTTTTAAGCATCTCCATAGTACATTTTCGGTCTTTCCAATTACTTGGAAAAGATTTTCAAGCATCTCCAAAGTACATTTTCGGTCTTTTTAAGGACTTAAGGGGTATTTTTATGCTCTTTGATAGATATTTAAACTAAACCATGTAGATTATCATCCAGCTTGCAAATTTTTGTGCTAAACTTGGAAGTTTTTACTTGAAATCAGCAATTTTGTTTTGAAAAAAACCTCAAAAATTGCCTATCTTTGAACGCTTGTAACTTTTTTGTCTTTCGTCCTACGTTAAATTTGACCCCCATGTTGACGGCCCTACGTCAAATTTCCTTTCTTTTGCTGAAAACGGCGTCCTTTTATCTCTTCTAGTTTTCGAGCTATTCACGATTAAAGTTGGAGGTTTTTTCAGAAAAAGAGCATTTACGTTATTTCGGCCCGAATTGAGCTATCGAGCTAGGCATTCCTCTAAGCATTTCGCCTAGCTTCTTTGGTCATTTTGAACGTTTCCAACGAGCATTTTCGGTCTTTCCAAGTATTTCGGAGTGATTTTCAAGCATCTCCAAAGTACATTTTCGGGCTTTCCAAGTATTTCGGAGTGATTTTCAAGCATCTCTAAAGTACATTTTCGGGCTTTCCAAGTATTTGGGAGTGATTTTCTAGCATCTCCAAAGTACATTTTCGGTCTTTCCAAGTATTTCGGAGTGATTTTCAAGCATCTCTAAAGTACATTTTCGGCCTTTCCAAGTATTTCGGAATGATTTTCAAGCATCTTTAAAGAACATTTTCGGTCTTTCCAAGTATTTCGGGGTGATTTTCAAGCATCTTTAAAGTACATTTTCAGTTATTCCAAGTATTTGGAAGTGATTTTCAAGCCTCGCCAAAGAACATTTTCAGTCTTTCCAAGTACTTGGGGGGCTTCTTAAGCATCTCCAAAGGACATTTTTGAGCTTTTCAAGTATTTTGAGTGACTTTCAAGTGACTCCAAAGTATATTTTCAGTCTTTTCAAGTACTTCTTAGCGATTTTTAAGCATCTCCATAGTACATTTTCGGTCTTTCCAAGTACTTGGAAAAGATTTTCAAGCATCTAATAAGTACATTTTCGGTCTTTTTAAGGACTTAAGGGGTATTTTTATGCTCTTTGATAGATATTTAAACTAAACCATGTAGATTATCATCCAGCTTGCAAATTTTTGTGCTAAACTTGGAAGTTTTTACTTGAAATCAGCAATTTTGTTTTGAAAAAAACCTCAAAAATTGCCTATCTTTGAACGCTTGTAACTTTTTTGTCTTTCGTCCTACGTTAAATTTGACCCCCATGTTGACGGCCCTACGTCAAATTTCCTTTCTTTTGCTGAAAACGGCGTCCTTTTATCTCTTCTAGTTTTCGAGCTATTCACGATTAAAGTTGGAGGTTTTTTCAGAAAAAGAGCATTTACGTTATTTCGGCCCGAATTGAGCTATCGAGCTAGGCATTCCTCTAAGCATTTCGCCTAGCTTCTTTGGTCATTTTGAACGTTTCCAACGAGTATTTTCGGTCTTTCCAAGTATTTCGGAGTGATTTTCAAGCATCTCCAAAGTACATTTTCGGGCTTTCCAAGTATTTCGGAGTGATTTTCAAGCATCTCCAAAGTGCATTTTCGGGCTTTCCAAGTATTTGGGAGTGATTTTCAAGCACCTCCAAAGTATATTTTCGGTCTTTCCAAGCATTTCGGAGTGATTTTCAAGCATCTCCAAAGTACATTTTCGGTCTTTCCAAGTATATCGGAGTGATTTTCAAGCATCTTTAAAGTACATTTTCGGTCTTTCCAAGTATTTCGGGGTGATTTTCAAGCATCTTTAAAGTACATTTTCAGTTATTCCAAGTATTTGGAAGTGATTTTCAAGCCTTGCCAAAGAACATTTTTAGTCTTTCCAAATACTTGGGGAGCTTTTCAAGCATCTCCAAAGGACATTTTTGAGCTTTTCAAGCATTTTGAGTGATTTTCAAGTGACTCCAAAGTATATTTTCAGTCTTTTCAAGTACTTCTAAGCGATTTTTAAGCATCTCCATAGTACATTTTCGGTCTTTCCAATTACTTGGAAAAGATTTTCAAGCATCTCCAAAGTACATTTTCGGTCTTTTTAAGGACTTAAGGGGTATTTTTATGCTCTTTGATAGATATTTAAACTAAACCATGTAGATTATCATCCAGCTTGCAAATTTTTGTGCTAAACTTGGAAGTTTTTACTTGAAATCAGCAATTTTGTTTTGAAAAAAACCTCAAAAATTGCCTATCTTTGAACGCTTGTAACTTTTTTGTCTTTCGTCCTACGTTAAATTTGACCCCCATGTTGACGGCCCTACGTCAAATTTCCTTTCTTTTGCTGAAAACGGCGTCCTTTTATCTCTTCTAGTTTTCGAGCTATTCACGATTAAAGTTGGAGGTTTTTTCAGAAAAAGAGCATTTACGTTATTTCGGCCCGAATTGAGCTATCGAGCTAGGCATTCCTCTAAGCATTTCGCCTAGCTTCTTTGGTCATTTTGAACGTTTCCAACGAGCATTTTCGGTCTATCCAAGTATTTCGGAGTGATTTTCAAGCATCTCCAAAGTACATTTTCGGGCTTTCCAAGTATTTCGGAGTGATTTTCAAGCATCTCTAAAGTACATTTTCGGGCTTTCCAAGTATTTGGTAGTGATTTTCTAGCATCTCCAAAGTACATTTTCGGTCTTTCCAAGTATTTCGGAGTGATTTTCAAGCATCTCTAAAGTACATTTTCGGCCTTTCCAAGTATTTCGGAATGATTTTCAAGCATCTTTAAAGAACATTTTCGGTCTTTCCAAGTATTTCGGGGTGATTTTCAAGCATCTTTAAAGTACATTTTCAGTTATTCCAAGTATTTGGAAGTGATTTTCAAGCCTCGCCAAAGAACATTTTCAGTCTTTCCAAGTACTTGGGGGGCTTCTTAAGCATCTCCAAAGGACATTTTTGAGCTTTTCAAGTATTTTGAGTGACTTTCAAGTGACTCCAAAGTATATTTTCAGTCTTTTCAAGTACTTCTTAGCGATTTTTAAGCATCTCCATAGTACATTTTCGGTCTTTCCAAGTACTTGGAAAAGATTTTCAAGCATCTAATAAGTACATTTTCGGTCTTTTTAAGGACTTAAGGGGTATTTTTATGCTCTTTGATAGATATTTAAACTAAACCATGTAGATTATCATCCAGCTTGCAAATTTTTGTGCTAAACTTGGAAGTTTTTACTTGAAATCAGCAATTTTGTTTTGAAAAAAACCTCAAAAATTGCCTATCTTTGAACGCTTGTAACTTTTTTGTCTTTCGTCCTACGTTAAATTTGACCCCCATGTTGACGGCCCTACGTCAAATTTCCTTTCTTTTGCTGAAAACGGCGTCCTTTTATCTCTTCTAGTTTTCGAGCTATTCACGATTAAAGTTGGAGGTTTTTTCAGAAAAAGAGCATTTACGTTATTTCGGCCCGAATTGAGCTATCGAGCTAGGCATTCCTCTAAGCATTTCGCCTAGCTTCTTTGGTCATTTTGAACGTTTCCAACGAGCATTTTCGGTCTTTCCAAGTATTTCGGAGTGATTTTCAAGCATCTCCAAAGTACATTTTCGGGCTTTCCAAGTATTTGGGAGTGATTTTCAAGCAACTCCAAAGTATATTTTCGGTCTTTCCAAGTATTTCCGAGTGATTTTCTAGCATCTCCAAAGTACATTTTCGGTCTTTCCAAGTATTTCGGAGTGATTTTCAAGCATCTCTAAAGTACATTTTCGGCCTTTCCAAGTATTTCGGAATGATTTTCAAGCATCTTTAAAGAACATTTTCGGTCTTTCCAAGTATTTCGGGGTGATTTTCAAGCATCTTTAAAGTACATTTTCAGTTATTCCAAGTATTTGGAAGTGATTTTCAAGCCTTGCCAAAGAACATTTTTAGTCTTTCCAAGTACTTGGGGAGCTTTTCAAGCATCTCCAAAGGACATTTTTGAGCTTTTCAAGCATTTTGAGTGATTTTCAAGTGACTCCAAAGTATATTTTCAGTCTTTTCAAGTACTTCTAAGCGATTTTTAAGCATCTCCATAGTACATTTTCGGTCTTTCCAATTACTTGGAAAAGATTTTCAAGCATCTCCAAAGTACATTTTCGGTCTTTTTAAGGACTTAAGGGGTATTTTTATGCTCTTTGATAGATATTTAAACTAAACCATGTAGATTATCATCCAGCTTGCAAATTTTTGTGCTAAACTTGGAAGTTTTTACTTGAAATCAGCAATTTTGTTTTGAAAAAAACCTCAAAAATTGCCTATCTTTGAACGCTTGTAACTTTTTTGTCTTTCGTCCTAAGTTAAATTTGACCCCCATGTTGACGGTCCTACGTCAAATTTCCTTTCTTTTGCTGAAAACGGCGTCCTTTTATCTCTTCTAGTTTTCGAGCTATTCACGTTTAAAGTTGGAGGTTTTTTCAGAAAAAGAGCATTTACGTTATTTCGGCCCGAATTGAGCTATCGAGCTAGGCATTCCTCTAAGCATTTCGCCTAGCTTCTTTGGTCATTTTGAACGTTTCCAACGAGCATTTTCGGTCTTTCCAAGTATTTCGGAGTGATTTTCAAGCATCTCCAAAGTACATTTTCGGGCTTTCCAAGTATTTGGGAGTGATTTTCAAGCAACTCCAAAGTATATTTTCGGTCTTTCCAAGTATTTCCGAGTGATTTTCTAGCATCTCCAAAGTACATTTTCGGTCTTTCCAAGTATTTCGGAGTGATTTTCAAGCATCTCTAAAGTACATTTTCGGCCTTTCCAAGTATTTCGGAATGATTTTCAAGCATCTTTAAAGAACATTTTCGGTCTTTCCAAGTATTTCGGGGTGATTTTCAAGCATCTTTAAAGTACATTTTCAGTTATTCCAAGTATTTGGAAGTGATTTTCAAGCCTTGCCAAAGAACATTTTTAGTCTTTCCAAGTACTTGGGGAGCTTTTCAAGCATCTCCAAAGGACATTTTTGAGCTTTTCAAGCATTTTGAGTGATTTTCAAGTGACTCCAAAGTATATTTTCAGTCTTTTCAAGTACTTCTTAGCGATTTTTAAGCATCTCCATAGTACATTTTCGGTCTTTCCAATTACTTGGAAAAGATTTTCAAGCATCTCCAAAGTACATTTTCGGTCTTTTTAAGGACTTAAGGGGTATTTTTATGCTCTTTGATAGATATTTAAACTAAACCATGTAGATTATCATCCAGCTTGCAAATTTTTGTGCTAAACTTGGAAGTTTTTACTTGAAATCAGCAATTTTGTTTTGAAAAAAACCTCAAAAATTGCCTATCTTTGAACGCTTGTAACTTTTTTGTCTTTCGTCCTACGTTAAATTTGACCCCCATGTTGACGGCCCTACGTCAAATTTCCTTTCTTTTGCTGAAAACGGCGTCCTTTTATCTCTTCTAGTTTTCGAGCTATTCACGATTAAAGTTGGAGGTTTTTTCAGAAAAAGAGCATTTACGTTATTTCGGCCCGAATTGAGCTATCGAGCTAGGCATTCCTCTAAGCATTTCGCCTAGCTTCTTTGGTCATTTTGAACGTTTCCAACGAGCATTTTCGGTCTTTCCAAGTATTTCGGAGTGATTTTCAAGCATCTCCAAAGTACATTTTCGGGCTTTCCAAGTATTTCGGAGTGATTTTCAAGCATCTCTAAAGTACATTTTCGGGCTTTCCAAGTATTTGGGAGTGATTTTCTAGCATCTCCAAAGTACATTTTCGGTCTTTCCAAGTATTTCGGAGTGATTTTCAAGCATCTCTAAAGTACATTTTCGGCCTTTCCAAGTATTTCGGAATGATTTTCAAGCATCTTTAAAGAACATTTTCGGTCTTTCCAAGTATTTCGGGGTGAGTTTCAAGCATCTTTAAAGTACATTTTCAGTTATTCCAAGTATTTGGAAGTGATTTTCAAGCCTCGCCAAAGAACATTTTCAGTCTTTCCAAGTACTT
The DNA here is from genome assembly GCF_943734765.1 of Anopheles ziemanni. Lineage (NCBI taxonomy): Eukaryota > Metazoa > Arthropoda > Insecta > Diptera > Culicidae > Anopheles > Anopheles ziemanni. Next base: position 68,250 of record NW_026690041.1, on the reverse strand, counting down.
GGGGGGCTTCTTAAGCATCTCCAAAGGACATTTTTGAGCTTTTCAAGTATTTTGAGTGACTTTCAAGTGACTCCAAAGTATATTTTCAGTCTTTTCAAGTACTTCTTAGCGATTTTTAAGCATCTCCATAGTACATTTTCGGTCTTTCCAAGTACTTGGAAAAGATGTTCAAGCATCTAATAAGTACATTTTCGGTCTTTTTAAGGACTTAAGGGGTATTTTTATGCTCTTTGATAGATATTTAAACTAAACCATGTAGATTATCATCCAGCTTGCAAATTTTTGTGCTAAACTTGGAAGTTTTTACTTGAAATCAGCAATTTTGTTTTGAAAAAAACCTCAAAAATTGCCTATCTTTGAACGCTTGTAACTTTTTTGTCTTTCGTCCTACGTTAAATTTGACCCCCATGTTGACGGCCCTACGTCAAATTTCCTTTCTTTTGCTGAAAACGGCGTCCTTTTATCTCTTCTAGTTTTCGAGCTATTCACGATTAAAGTTGGAGGTTTTTTCAGAAAAAGAGCATTTACGTTATTTCGGCCCGAATTGAGCTATCGAGCTAGGCATTCCTCTAAGCATTTCGCCTAGCTTCTTTGGTCATTTTTAACGTTTCCAACGAGTATTTTCGGTCTTTCCAAGTATTTCGGAGTGATTTTCAAGCATCTCCAAAGTACATTTTCGGGCTTTCCAAGTATTTGGGAGTGATTTTCAAGCACCTCCAAAGTATATTTTCGGTCTTTCCAAGTATTTCCGAGTGATTTTCTAGCATCTCCAAAGTACATTTTCGGTCTTTCCAAGTATTTCGGAGTGATTTTCAAGCATCTCTAAAGTACATTTTCGGCCTTTCCAAGTATTTCGGAATGATTTTCAAGCATCTTTAAAGAACATTTTCGGTCTTTCCAAGTATTTCGGGGTGATTTTCAAGCATCTTTAAAGTACATTTTCAGTTATTCCAAGTATTTGGAAGTGATTTTCAAGCCTCGCCAAAGAACATTTTCAGTCTTTCCAAGTACTTGGGGGGCTTCTTAAGCATCTCCAAAGGACATTTTTGAGCTTTTCAAGTATTTTGAGTGACTTTCAAGTGACTCCAAAGTATATTTTCAGTCTTTTCAAGTACTTCTTAGCGATTTTTAAGCATCTCCATAGTACATTTTCGGTCTTTCCAAGTACTTGGAAAAGATTTTCAAGCATCTAATAAGTACATTTTCGGTCTTTTTAAGGACTTAAGGGGTATTTTTATGCTCTTTGATAGATATTTAAACTAAACCATGTAGATTATCATCCAGCTTGCAAATTTTTGTGCTAAACTTGGAAGTTTTTACTTGAAATCAGCAATTTTGTTTTGAAAAAAACCTCAAAAATTGCCTATCTTTGAACGCTTGTAACTTTTTTGTCTTTCGTCCTACGTTAAATTTGACCCCCATGTTGACGGTCCTACGTCAAATTTCCTTTCTTTTGCTGAAAACGGCGTCCTTTTATCTCTTCTAGTTTTCGAGCTATTCACGTTTAAAGTTGGAGGTTTTTTCAGAAAAAGAGCATTTACGTTATTTCGGCCCGAATTGAGCTATCGAGCTAGGCATTCCTCTTAGCATTTCGCCTAGCTTCTTTGGTCATTTTGAACGTTTCCAACGAGCATTTTCGGTCTTTCCAAGTATTTCGGAGTGATTTTCAAGCATCTCCAAAGTACATTTTCGGGCTTTCCAAGTATTTCGGAGTGATTTTCAAGCATCTCCAAAGTACATTTTCGGGCTTTCCAAGTATTTGGGAGTGATTTTCAAGCACCTCCAAAGTATATTTTCGGTCTTTCCAAGTATTTCGGAGTGATTTTCAAGCATCTCTAAAGTACATTTTCGGCCTTTCCAAGTATTTCGGAATGATTTTCAAGCATCTTTAAAGAACATTTTCGGTCTTTCCAAGTATTTCGGGGTGATTTTCAAGCATCTTTAAAGTACATTTTCAGTTATTCCAAGTATTTGGAAGTGATTTTCAAGCCTCGCCAAAGAACATTTTCAGTCTTTCCAAGTACTTGGGGGGCTTCTTAAGCATCTCCAAAGGACATTTTTGAGCTTTTCAAGTATTTTGAGTGACTTCCAAGTGACTCCAAAGTATATTTTCAGTCTTTTCAAGTACTTCTTAGCGATTTTTAAGCATCTCCATAGTACATTTTCAGTCTTTCCAAGTACTTGGAAAAGATTTTCAAGCATCTAATAAGTACATTTTCGGTCTTTTTAAGGACTTAAGGGGTATTTTTATGCTCTTTGATAGATATTTAAACTAAACCATGTAGATTATCATCCAGCTTGCAAATTTTTGTGCTAAACTTGGAAGTTTTTACTTGAAATCACCAATTTTGTTTTGAAAAAAACCTCAAAAATTGCCTATCTTTGAACGCTTGTAACTTTTTTGTCTTTCGTCCTACGTTAAATTTGACCCCCATGTTGACGGCCCTACGTCAAATTTCCTTTCTTTTGCTGAAAACGGCGTCCTTTTATCTCTTCTAGTTTTCGAGCTATTCACGATTAAAGTTGGAGGTTTTTTCAGAAAAAGAGCATTTACGTTATTTCGGCCCGAATTGAGCTATCGAGCTAGGCATTCCTCTAAGCATTTCGCCTAGCTTCTTTGGTCATTTTGAACGTTTCCAACGAGCATTTTCGGTCTTTCCAAGTATTTCGGAGTGATTTTCAAGCATCTCCAAAGTACATTTTCGGGCTTTCCAAGTATTTCGGAGTGATTTTCAAGCATCTCTAAAGTACATTTTCGGGCTTTCCAAGTATTTGGGAGTGATTTTCTAGCATCTCCAAAGTACATTTTCGGTCTTTCCAAGTATTTCGGAGTGATTTTCAAGCATCTCTAAAGTACATTTTCGGCCTTTCCAAGTATTTCGGAATGATTTTCAAGCATCTTTAAAGAACATTTTCGGTCTTTCCAAGTATTTCGGGGTGATTTTCAAGCATCTTTAAAGTACATTTTCAGTTATTCCAAGTATTTGGAAGTGATTTTCAAGCCTCGCCAAAGAACGTTTTCAGTCTTTCCAAGTACTTGGGGGGCTTCTTAAGCATCTCCAAAGGACATTTTTGAGCTTTTCAAGTATTTTGAGTGACTTTCAAGTGACTCCAAAGTATATTTTCAGTCTTTTCAAGTACTTCTTAGCGATTTTTAAGCATCTCCATAGTACATTTTCGGTCTTTCCAAGTACTTGGAAAAGATTTTCAAGCATCTCCAAAGTACATTTTCGGTCTTTTTAAGGACTTAAGGGGTATTTTTATGCTCTTTGATAGATATTTAAACTAAACCATGCAGATTACCATCCAGCATGCAAATTTTTGTGCTTAACTTGGAAGTTTTTACTTGAAATCAGCAATTTTGTTTTGAAAAAAACCTCAAAAATTGCCTATCTTTGAACGCTTGTAACTTTTTTGTCTTTCGTCCTACGTTAAATTTGACCCCCATGTTGACGGTCCTACGTCAAATTTCCTTTCTTTTGCTGAAAACGGCGTCCTTTTATCTCTTCTAGTTTTCGAGCTATTCACGTTTAAAGTTGGAGGTTTTTTCAGAAAAAGAGCATTTACGTTATTTCGGCCCGAATTGAGCTATCGAGCTAGGCATTCCTCTAAGCATTTCGCCTAGCTTCTTTGGTCATTTTGAACGTTTCCAACGAGCATTTTCGGTCTTTCCAAGTATTTCGGAGTGATTTTCAAGCATCTCCAAAGTACATTTTCGGGCTTTCCAAGTATTTCGGAGTGATTTTCAAGCATCTCTAAAGTACATTTTCGGGCTTTCCAAGTATTTGGGAGTGATTTTCTAGCATCTCCAAAGTACATTTTCGGTCTTTCCAAGTATTTCGGAGTGATTTTCAAGCATCTCTAAAGTACATTTTCGGCCTTTCCAAGTATTTCGGAATGATTTTCAAGCATCTTTAAAGAACATTTTCGGTCTTTCCAAGTATTTCGGGGTGATTTTCAAGCATCTTTAAAGTACATTTTCAGTTATCCCAAGTATTTGGAAGTGATTTTCAAGCCTCGCCAAAGAACATTTTCAGTCTTTCCAAGTACTTGGGGGGCTTCTTAAGCATCTCCAAAGGACATTTTTGAGCTTTTCAAGTATTTTGAGTGACTTTCAAGTGACTCCAAAGTATATTTTCAGTCTTTTCAAGTACTTCTTAGCGATTTTTAAGCATCTCCATAGTACATTTTCGGTCTTTCCAAGTACTTGGAAAAGATTTTCAAGCATCTCCAAAGTACATTTTCGGTCTTTTTAAGGACTTAAGGGGTATTTTTATGCTCTTTGATAGATATTTAAACTAAACCATGCAGATTACCATCCAGCATGCAAATTTTTGTGCTTAACTTGGAAGTTTTTACTTGAAATCAGCAATTTTGTTTTGAAAAAAACCTCAAAAATTGCCTATCTTTGAACGCTTGTAACTTTTTTGTCTTTCGTCCTACGTTAAATTTGACCCCCATGTTGACGGCCCTACGTCAAATTTCCTTTCTTTTGCTGAAAACGGCGTCCTTTTATCTCTTCTAGTTTTCGAGCTATTCACGATTAAAGTTGGAGGTTTTTTCAGAAAAAGAGCATTTACGTTATTTCGGCCCGAATTGAGCTATCGAGCTAGGCATTCCTCTAAGCATTTCGCCTAGCTTCTTTGGTCATTTTGAACGTTTCCAACGAGCATTTTCGGTCTTTCCAAGTATTTCGGAGTGATTTTCAAGCATCTCCAAAGTACATTTTCGGGCTTTCCAAGTATTTCGGAGTGATTTTCAAGCATCTCTAAAGTACATTTTCGGGCTTTCCAAGTATTTGGGAGTGATTTTCTAGCATCTCCAAAGTACATTTTCGGTCTTTCCAAGTATTTCGGAGTGATTTTCAAGCATCTCTAAAGTACATTTTCGGCCTTTCCAAGTATTTCGGAATGATTTTCAAGCATCTTTAAAGAACATTTTCGGTCTTTCCAAGTATTTCGGGGTGATTTTCAAGCATCTTTAAAGTACATTTTCAGTTATTCCAAGTATTTGGAAGTGATTTTCAAGCCTCGCCAAAGAACATTTTCAGTCTTTCCAAGTACTTGGGGGGCTTCTTAAGCATCTCCAAAGGACATTTTTGAGCTTTTCAAGTATTTTGAGTGACTTTCAAGTGACTCCAAAGTATATTTTCAGTCTTTTCAAGTACTTCTTAGCGATTTTTAAGCATCTCCATAGTACATTTTCGGTCTTTCCAAGTACTTGGAAAAGATGTTCAAGCATCTAATAAGTACATTTTCGGTCTTTTTAAGGACTTAAGGGGTATTTTTATGCTCTTTGATAGATATTTAAACTAAACCATGTAGATTATCATCCAGCTTGCAAATTTTTGTGCTAAACTTGGAAGTTTTTACTTGAAATCAGCAATTTTGTTTTGAAAAAAACCTCAAAAATTGCCTATCTTTGAACGCTTGTAACTTTTTTGTCTTTCGTCCTACGTTAAATTTGACCCCCATGTTGACGGCCCTACGTCAAATTTCCTTTCTTTTGCTGAAAACGGCGTCCTTTTATCTCTTCTAGTTTTCGAGCTATTCACGATTAAAGTTGGAGGTTTTTTCAGAAAAAGAGCATTTACGTTATTTCGGCCCGAATTGAGCTATCGAGCTAGGCATTCCTCTAAGCATTTCGCCTAGCTTCTTTGGTCATTTTGAACGTTTCCAACGAGTATTTTCGGTCTTTCCAAGTATTTCGGAGTGATTTTCAAGCATCTCCAAAGTACATTTTCGGGCTTTCCAAGTATTTGGGAGTGATTTTCAAGCACCTCCAAAGTATATTTTCGGTCTTTCCAAGTATTTCCGAGTGATTTTCTAGCATCTCCAAAGTACATTTTCGGTCTTTCCAAGTATTTCGGAGTGATTTTCAAGCATCTCTAAAGTACATTTTCGGCCTTTCCAAGTATTTCGGAATGATTTTCAAGCATCTTTAAAGAACATTTTCGGTCTTTCCAAGTATTTCGGGGTGATTTTCAAGCATCTTTAAAGTACATTTTCAGTTATTCCAAGTATTTGGAAGTGATTTTCAAGCCTCGCCAAAGAACATTTTCAGTCTTTCCAAGTACTTGGGGGGCTTCTTAAGCATCTCCAAAGGACATTTTTGAGCTTTTCAAGTATTTTGAGTGACTTTCAAGTGACTCCAAAGTATATTTTCAGTCTTTTCAAGTACTTCTTAGCGATTTTTAAGCATCTCCATAGTACATTTTCGGTCTTTCCAAGTACTTGGAAAAGATTTTCAAGCATCTAATAAGTACATTTTCGGTCTTTTTAAGGACTTAAGGGGTATTTTTATGCTCTTTGATAGATATTTAAACTAAACCATGTAGATTATCATCCAGCTTGCAAATTTTTGTGCTAAACTTGGAAGTTTTTACTTGAAATCAGCAATTTTGTTTTGAAAAAAACCTCAAAAATTGCCTATCTTTGAACGCTTGTAACTTTTTTGTCTTTCGTCCTACGTTAAATTTGACCCCCATGTTGACGGTCCTACGTCAAATTTCCTTTCTTTTGCTGAAAACGGCGTCCTTTTATCTCTTCTAGTTTTCGAGCTATTCACGTTTAAAGTTGGAGGTTTTTTCAGAAAAAGAGCATTTACGTTATTTCGGCCCGAATTGAGCTATCGAGCTAGGCATTCCTCTTAGCATTTCGCCTAGCTTCTTTGGTCATTTTGAACGTTTCCAACGAGCATTTTCGGTCTTTCCAAGTATTTCGGAGTGATTTTCAAGCATCTCCAAAGTACATTTTCGGGCTTTCCAAGTATTTCGGAGTGATTTTCAAGCATCTCCAAAGTACATTTTCGGGCTTTCCAAGTATTTGGGAGTGATTTTCAAGCACCTCCAAAGTATATTTTCGGTCTTTCCAAGTATTTCGGAGTGATTTTCAAGCATCTCTAAAGTACATTTTCGGCCTTTCCAAGTATTTCGGAATGATTTTCAAGCATCTTTAAAGAACATTTTCGGTCTTTCCAAGTATTTCGGGGTGATTTTCAAGCATCTTTAAAGTACATTTTCAGTTATTCCAAGTATTTGGAAGTGATTTTCAAGCCTCGCCAAAGAACATTTTCAGTCTTTCCAAGTACTTGGGGGGCTTCTTAAGCATCTCGAAAGGACATTTTTGAGCTTTTCAAGTATTTTGAGTGACTTCCAAGTGACTCCAAAGTATATTTTCAGTCTTTTCAAGTACTTCTTAGCGATTTTTAAGCATCTCCATAGTACATTTTCAGTCTTTCCAAGTACTTGGAAAAGATTTTCAAGCATCTAATAAGTACATTTTCGGTCTTTTTAAGGACTTAAGGGGTATTTTTATGCTCTTTGATAGATATTTAAACTAAACCATGTAGATTATCATCCAGCTTGCAAATTTTTGTGCTAAACTTGGAAGTTTTTACTTGAAATCACCAATTTTGTTTTGAAAAAAACCTCAAAAATTGCCTATCTTTGAACGCTTGTAACTTTTTTGTCTTTCGTCCTACGTTAAATTTGACCCCCATGTTGACGGCCCTACGTCAAATTTCCTTTCTTTTGCTGAAAACGGCGTCCTTTTATCTCTTCTAGTTTTCGAGCTATTCACGATTAAAGTTGGAGGTTTTTTCAGAAAAAGAGCATTTACGTTATTTCGGCCCGAATTGAGCTATCGAGCTAGGCATTCCTCTAAGCATTTCGCCTAGCTTCTTTGGTCATTTTGAACGTTTCCAACGAGCATTTTCGGTCTTTCCAAGTATTTCGGAGTGATTTTCAAGCATCTCCAAAGTACATTTTCGGGCTTTCCAAGTATTTCGGAGTGATTTTCAAGCATCTCTAAAGTACATTTTCGGGCTTTCCAAGTATTTGGGAGTGATTTTCTAGCATCTCCAAAGTACATTTTCGGTCTTTCCAAGTATTTCGGAGTGATTTTCAAGCATCTCTAAAGTACATTTTCGGCCTTTCCAAGTATTTCGGAATGATTTTCAAGCATCTTTAAAGAACATTTTCGGTCTTTCCAAGTATTTCGGGGTGATTTTCAAGCATCTTTAAAGTACATTTTCAGTTATTCCAAGTATTTGGAAGTGATTTTCAAGCCTCGCCAAAGAACATTTTCAGTCTTTCCAAGTACTTGGGGGGCTTCTTAAGCATCTCCAAAGGACATTTTTGAGCTTTTCAAGTATTTTGAGTGACTTTCAAGTGACTCCAAAGTATATTTTCAGTCTTTTCAAGTACTTCTTAGCGATTTTTAAGCATCTCCATAGTACATTTTCGGTCTTTCCAAGTACTTGGAAAAGATTTTCAAGCATCTCCAAAGTACATTTTCGGTCTTTTTAAGGACTTAAGGGGTATTTTTATGCTCTTTGATAGATATTTAAACTAAACCATGCAGATTACCATCCAGCATGCAAATTTTTGTGCTAAACTTGGAAGTTTTTACTTGAAATCAGCAATTTTGTTTTGAAAAAAACCTCAAAAATTGCCTATCTTTGAACGCTTGTAACTTTTTTGTCTTTCGTCCTACGTTAAATTTGACCCCCATGTTGACGGCCCTACGTCAAATTTCCTTTCTTTTGCTGAAAACGGCGTCCTTTTATCTCTTCTAGTTTTCGAGCTATTCACGATTAAAGTTGGAGGTTTTTTCAGAAAAAGAGCATTTACGTTATTTCGGCCCGAATTGAGCTATCGAGCTAGGCATTCCTCTAAGCATTTCGCCTAGCTTCTTTGGTCATTTTGAACGTTTCCAACGAGCATTTTCGGTCTTTCCAAGTATTTCGGAGTGATTTTCAAGCATCTCCAAAGTACATTTTCGGGCTTTCCAAGTATTTCGGAGTGATTTTCAAGCATCTCTAAAGTACATTTTCGGGCTTTCCAAGTATTTGGGAGTGATTTTCTAGCATCTCCAAAGTACATTTTCGGTCTTTCCAAGTATTTCGGAGTGATTTTCAAGCATCTCTAAAGTACATTTTCGGCCTTTCCAAGTATTTCGGAATGATTTTCAAGCATCTTTAAAGAACATTTTCGGTCTTTCCAAGTATTTCGGGGTGATTTTCAAGCATCTTTAAAGTACATTTTCAGTTATTCCAAGTATTTGGAAGTGATTTTCAAGCCTCGCCAAAGAACATTTTCAGTCTTTCCAAGTACTTGGGGGGCTTCTTAAGCATCTCCAAAGGACATTTTTGAGCTTTTCAAGTATTTTGAGTGACTTTCAAGTGACTCCAAAGTATATTTTCAGTCTTTTCAAGTACTTCTTAGCGATTTTTAAGCATCTCCATAGTACATTTTCGGTCTTTCCAAGTACTTGGAAAAGATTTTCAAGCATCTAATAAGTACATTTTCGGTCTTTTTAAGGACTTAAGGGGTATATTTATGCTCTTTGATAGATATTTAAACTAAACCATGTAGATTATCATCCAGCTTGCAAATTTTTGTGCTAAACTTGGAAGTTTTTACTTGAAATCAGCAATTTTGTTTTGAAAAAAACCTCAAAAATTGCCTATCTTTGAACGCTTGTAACTTTTTTGTCTTTCGTCCTACGTTAAATTTGACCCCCATGTTGACGGCCCTACGTCAAATTTCCTTTCTTTTGCTGAAAACGGCGTCCTTTTATCTCTTCTAGTTTTCGAGCTATTCACGATTAAAGTTGGAGGTTTTTTCAGAAAAAGAGCATTTACGTTATTTCGGCCCGAATTGAGCTATCGAGCTAGGCATTCCTCTAAGCATTTCGCCTAGCTTCTTTGGTCATTTTGAACGTTTCCAACGAGTATTTTCGGTCTTTCCAAGTATTTCGGAGTGATTTTCAAGCATCTCCAAAGTACATTTTCGGGCTTTCCAAGTATTTGGGAGTGATTTTCAAGCACCTCCAAAGTATATTTTCGGTCTTTCCAAGTATTTCCGAGTGATTTTCTAGCATCTCCAAAGTACATTTTCGGTCTTTCCAAGTATTTCGGAGTGATTTTCAAGCATCTCTAAAGTACATTTTCGGCCTTTCCAAGTATTTCGGAATGATTTTCAAGCATCTTTAAAGAACATTTTCGGTCTTTCCAAGTATTTCGGGGTGATTTTCAAGCATCTTTAAAGTACATTTTCAGTTATTCCAAGTATTTGGAAGTGATTTTCAAGCCTCGCCAAAGAACATTTTCAGTCTTTCCAAGTACTTGGGGGGCTTCTTAAGCATCTCCAAAGGACATTTTTGAGCTTTTCAAGTATTTTGAGTGACTTTCAAGTGACTCCAAAGTATATTTTCAGTCTTTTCAAGTACTTCTTAGCGATTTTTAAGCATCTCCATAGTACATTTTCGGTCTTTCCAAGTACTTGGAAAAGATTTTCAAGCATCTAATAAGTACATTTTCGGTCTTTTTAAGGACTTAAGGGGTATTTTTATGCTCTTTGATAGATATTTAAACTAAACCATGTAGATTATCATCCAGCTTGCAAATTTTTGTGCTAAACTTGGAAGTTTTTACTTGAAATCAGCAATTTTGTTTTGAAAAAAACCTCAAAAATTGCCTATCTTTGAACGCTTGTAACTTTTTTGTCTTTCGTCCTACGTTAAATTTGACCCCCATGTTGACGGCCCTACGTCAAATTTCCTTTCTTTTGCTGAAAACGGCGTCCTTTTATCTCTTCTAGTTTTCGAGCTATTCACGATTAAAGTTGGAGGTTTTTTCAGAAAAAGAGCATTTACGTTATTTCGGCCCGAATTGAGCTATCGAGCTAGGCATTCCTCTAAGCATTTCGCCTAGCTTCTTTGGTCATTTTGAACGTTTCCAACGAGTATTTTCGGTCTTTCCAAGTATTTCGGAGTGATTTTCAAGCATCTCCAAAGTACATTTTCGGGCTTTCCAAGTATTTGGGAGTGATTTTCAAGCACCTCCAAAGTATATTTTCGGTCTTTCCAAGTATTTCCGAGTGATTTTCTAGCATCTCCAAAGTACATTTTCGGTCTTTCCAAGTATTTCGGAGTGATTTTCAAGCATCTCTAAAGTACATTTTCGGCCTTTCCAAGTATTTCGGAATGATTTTCAAGCATCTTTAAAGAACATTTTCGGTCTTTCCAAGTATTTCGGGGTGATTTTCAAGCATCTTTAAAGTACATTTTCAGTTATTCCAAGTATTTGGAAGTGATTTTCAAGCCTCGACAAAGAACATTTTCAGTCTTTCCAAGTACTTGGGGGGCTTCTTAAGCATCTCCAAAGGACATTTTTGAGCTTTTCAAGTATTTTGAGTGACTTTCAAGTGACTCCAAAGTATATTTTCAGTCTTTTCAAGTACTTCTTAGCGATTTTTAAGCATCTCCATAGTACATTTTCGGTCTTTCCAAGTACTTGGAAAAGATTTTCAAGCATCTAATAAGTACATTTTCGGTCTTTTTAAGGACTTAAGGGGTATTTTTATGCTCTTTGATAGATATTTAAACTAAACCATGTAGATTATCATCCAGCTTGCAAATTTTTGTGTCAAACTTGGAAGTTTTTACTTGAAATCAGCAATTTTGTTTTGAAAAAAACCTCAAAAATTGCCTATCTTTGAACGCTTGTAACTTTTTTGTCTTTCGTCCTACGTTAAATTTGACCCCCATGTTGACGGCCCTACGTCAAATTTCCTTTCTTTTGCTGAAAACGGCGTCCTTTTATCTCTTCTAGTTTTCGAGCTATTCACGATTAAAGTTGGAGGTTTTTTCAGAAAAAGAGCATTTACGTTATTTCGGCCCGAATTGAGCTATCGAGCTAGGCATTCCTCTAAGCATTTCGCCTAGCTTCTTTGGTCATTTTGAACGTTTCCAACGAGTATTTTCGGTCTTTCCAAGTATTTCGGAGTGATTTTCAAGCATCTCCAAAGTACATTTTCGGGCTTTCCAAGTATTTGGGAGTGATTTTCAAGCACCTCCAAAGTATATTTTCGGTCTTTCCAAGTATTTCCGAGTGATTTTCTAGCATCTCCAAAGTACATTTTCGGTCTTTCCAAGCATTTCGGAGTGATTTTCAAGCATCTCTAAAGTACATTTTCGGCCTTTCCAAGTATTTCGGAATGATTTTCAAGCATCTTTAAAGAACATTTTCGGTCTTTCCAAGTATTTCGGGGTGATTTTCAAGCATCTTTAAAGTACATTTTCAGTTATTCCAAGTATTTGGAAGTGATTTTCAAGCCTCGCCAAAGAACATTTTCAGTCTTTCCAAGTACTTGGGGGGCTTCTTAAGCATCTCCAAAGGACATTTTTGAGCTTTTCAAGTATTTTGAGTGACTTTCAAGTGACTCCAAAGTATATTTTCAGTCTTTTCAAGTACTTCTTAGCGATTTTTAAGCATCTCCATAGTACATTTTCGGTCTTTCCAAGTACTTGGAAAAGATTTTCAAGCATCTAATAAGTACATTTTCGGTCTTTTTAAGGACTTAAGGGGTATTTTTATGCTCTTTGATAGATATTTAAACTAAACCATGTAGATTATCATCCAGCTTGCAAATTTTTGTGCTAAACTTGGAAGTTTTTACTTGAAATCAGCAATTTTGTTTTGAAAAAAACCTCAAAAATTGCCTATCTTTGAACGCTTGTAACTTTTTTGTCTTTCGTCCTACGTTAAATTTGACCCCCATGTTGACGGCCCTACGTCAAATTTCCTTTCTTTTGCTGAAAACGGCGTCCTTTTATCTCTTCTAGTTTTCGAGCTATTCACGATTAAAGTTGGAGGTTTTTTCAGAAAAAGAGCATTTACGTTATTTCGGCCCGAATTGAGCTATCGAGCTAGGCATTCCTCTAAGCATTTCGCCTAGCTTCTTTGGTCATTTTGAACGTTTCCAACGAGTATTTTCGGTCTTTCCAAGTATTTCGGAGTGATTTTCAAGCATCTCCAAAGTACATTTTCGGGCTTTCCAAGTATTTGGGAGTGATTTTCAAGCACCTCCAAAGTATATTTTCGGTCTTTCCAAGTATTTCCGAGTGATTTTCTAGCATCTCCAAAGTACATTTTCGGTCTTTCCAAGTATTTCGGAGTGATTTTCAAGCATCTCTAAAGTACATTTTCGGCCTTTCCAAGTATTTCGGAATGATTTTCAAGCATCTTTAAAGAACATTTTCGGTCTTTCCAAGTATTTCGGGGTGATTTTCAAGCATCTTTAAAGTACATTTTCAGTTATTCCAAGTATTTGGAAGTGATTTTCAAGCCTCGCCAAAGAACATTTTCAGTCTTTCCAAGTACTTGGGGGGCTTCTTAAGCATCTCCAAAGGACATTTTTGAGCTTTTCAAGTATTTTGAGTGACTTTCAAGTGACTCCAAAGTATATTTTCAGTCTTTTCAAGTACTTCTTAGCGATTTTTAAGCATCTCCATAGTACATTTTCGGTCTTTCCAAGTACTTGGAAAAGATTTTCAAGCATCTAATAAGTACATTTTCGGTCTTTTTAAGGACTTAAGGGGTATTTTTATGCTCTTTGATAGATATTTAAACTAAACCATGTAGCTTATCATCCAGCTTGCAAATTTTTGTGCTAAACTTGGAAGTTTTTACTTGAAATCAGCAATTTTGTTTTGAAAAAAACCTCAAAAATTGCCTATCTTTGAACGCTTGTAACTTTTTTGTCTTTCGTCCTACGTTAAATTTGACCCCCATGTTGACGGTCCTACGTCAAATTTCCTTTCTTTTGCTGAAAACGGCGTCCTTTTATCTCTTCTAGTTTTCGAGCTATTCACGTTTAAAGTTGGAGGTTTTTTCAGAAAAAGAGCATTTACGTTATTTCGGCCCGAATTGAGCTATCGAGCTAGGCATTCCTCTTAGCATTTCGCCTAGCTTCTTTGGTCATTTTGAACGTTTCCAACGAGCATTTTCGGTCTTTCCAAGTATTTCGGAGTGATTTTCAAGCATCTCCAAAGTACATTTTCGGGCTTTCCAAGTATTTCGGAGTGATTTTCAAGCATCTCCAAAGTACATTTTCGGGCTTTCCAAGTATTTGGGAGTGATTTTCAAGCACCTCCAAAGTATATTTTCGGTCTTTCCAAGTATTTCGGAGTGATTTTCAAGCATCTCTAAAGTACATTTTCGGCCTTTCCAAGTATTTCGGAATGATTTTCAAGCATCTTTAAAGAACATTTTCGGTCTTTCCAAGTATTTCGGGGTGATTTTCAAGCATCTTTAAAGTACATTTTCAGTTATTCCAAGTATTTGGAAGTGATTTTCAAGCCTCGCCAAAGAACATTTTCAGTCTTTCCAAGTACTTGGGGGGCTTCTTAAGCATCTCCAAAGGACATTTTTGAGCTTTTCAAGTATTTTGAGTGACTTCCAAGTGACTCCAAAGTATATTTTCAGTCTTTTCAAGTACTTCTTAGCGATTTTTAAGCATCTCCATAGTACATTTTCAGTCTTTCCAAGTACTTGGAAAAGATTTTCAAGCATCTAATAAGTACATTTTCGGTCTTTTTAAGGACTTAAGGGGTATTTTTATGCTCTTTGATAGATATTTAAACTAAACCATGTAGATTATCATCCAGCTTGCAAATTTTTGTGCTAAACTTGGAAGTTTTTACTTGAAATCAGCAATTTTGTTTTGAAAAAAACCTCAAAAATTGCCTATCTTTGAACGCTTGTAACTTTTTTGTCTTTCGTCCTACGTTAAATTTGACCCCCATATTGACGGCCCTACGTCAAATTTCCTTTCTTTTGCTGAAAACGGCGTCCTTTTATCTCTTCTAGTTTTCGAGCTATTCACGATTAAAGTTGGAGGTTTTTTCAGAAAAAGAGCATTTACGTTATTTCGGCCCGAATTGAGCTATCGAGCTAGGCATTCCTCTAAGCATTTCGCCTAGCTTCTTTGGTCATTTTGAACGTTTCCAACGAGCATTTTCGGTCTTTCCAAGTATTTCGGAGTGATTTTCAAGCATCTCCAAAGTACATTTTCGGGCTTTCCAAGTATTTCGGAGTGATTTTCAAGCATCTCTAAAGTACATTTTCGGGCTTTCCAAGTATTTGGGAGTGATTTTCTAGCATCTCCAAAGTACATTTTTGGGCTTTCCAAGTATTTCGGAGTGATTTTCAAGCATCTCTAAAGTACATTTTCGGTCTTTCCAAGTATTTCGGAGTGATTTTCAAGCATCTCTAAAGTACATTTTCGGTCTTTCCAAGTATTTCGGGGTGATTTTCAAGCATCTTTAAAGTACATTTTCAGTTATTCCAAGTATTTGAAAATGATTTTCAAGCCTCGCCAAAGAACATTTTCAGTCTTTCCAAGTACTTGGGGGGCTGTTCAAGCATCTCCAAAGGACATTTTTGAGCTTTTCAAGTATTTTGAGTGATTTTCAAGTGACTCCAAAGTATATTTTCAGTCTTTTCAAGTACTTCTAAGCGATTTTTAAGCATCTCCATAGTACATTTTCGGTCTTTCCAAGTACTTGGAAAAGATTTTCAAGCATCTCCAAAGTACATTTTCGGTCTTTTTAAGGACTTAAGGGGTATTTTTATGCTCTTTTATAGATATTTAAACTAAACCATGTAGATTATCATCCAGCATGCAAACTTTTGTGCTTAACTTGGAAGTTTATACTTGAAATCAGCAATTTTGTTTTGAAAAAAACCTCAAAAACGGCCTATCTTTGAACGCTTGTAACTTTTTTGTCTTTCGTCCTACGTTAAATTTGACCCCCATGTTGACGGTTCTACGTCAAATTTCCTTTCTTTTGCTGAAAACGGCGTCCTTTTATCTCTTCTAGTTTTCGAGCTATTCACGTTTAAAGTTGGAGGTTTTTTCAGAAAAAGAGCATTTACGTTATTTCGGCCCGAATTGAGCTATCGAGCTAGGCATTCCTCTAAGCATTTCGCCTAGCTTCTTTGGTCATTTTGAACGTTTCCAACGAGCATTTTCGGTGTTTCCAAGTATTTCGGAGTGATTTTCAAGCATCTCCTAAGTACATTTTCGGGCTTTCCAAGTATTTGGGAGTGATTTTCAAGCACCTCCAAAGTATATTTTCGGTCTTTCCAAGTATTTCGGAGTGATTTTCAAGCATCTCTAAAGTACATTTTCGGTCTTTCCAAGTATTTCGGAGTGATTTTCAAGCATCTTTAAAGTACATTTTCGGTCTTTCCAAGTATTTCGGGGTGATTTTCAAGCATCTTTAAAGTACATTTTCAGTTATTCCAAGTATTTGGAAATGATTTTCAAGCCTCGCCAAAGAACATTTTCAGTCTTTCCAAGTACTTGGGGGGCTGTTCAAGCATCTCCAAAGGACATTTTTGAGCTTTTCAAGTATTTTGAGTGATTTTCAAGTGACTCCAAAGTATATTTTCAGTCTTTTCAAGTACTTCTAAGCGATTTTTAAGCATCTCCATAGTACATTTTCTTTCTTTCCAAGTACTTGGAAAAGATTTTCAAGCATCTCCAAAGTACATTTTCGGTCTTTTTAAGGACTTAAGGGGTATTTTTATGCTCTTTGATAGATATTTAAACTAAACCATGTAGATTATCATCCACCATGCAAACTTTTGTGCTTAACTTGGAAGTTTATACTTGAAATCAGCAATTTTGTTTTGAAAAAAACCTCAAAAATGGCCTATCTTTGAACGCTTGTAACTTTTTTGTCTTTCGTCCTACGTTAAATTTGACCCCCATGTTGACGGTTCTACGTCAAATTTCCTTTCTTTTGCTGAAAACGGCGTCCTTTTATCTCTTCTAGTTTTCGAGCTATTCACGTTTAAAGTTGGAGGTTTTTTCAGAAAAAGAGCATTTACGTTATTTCGGCCCGAATTGAGCTTTCGAGCTAGGCATTCCTCTAAGCATTTCGCCTAGCTTCTTTGGTCATTTTGCACGTTTCCAACGAGCATTTTCGGTCTTTAAAAGTATTTCGGAGTGATTTTCAAGCATCTCCAAAGTACATTTTTGGGCTTTCCAAGTATTTCGGAGTGATTTTCAAGCATCTCTAAAGTACATTTTCGGTCTTTCCAAGTATTTCGGAGTGATTTTCAAGCATCTCTAAAGTACATTTTCGGTCTTTCCAAGTATTTCGGGGTGATTTTCAAGCATCTTTAAAGTACATTTTCAGTTATTCCAAGTATTTGAAAATGATTTTCAAGCCTCGCCAAAGAACATTTTCAGTCTTTCCAAGTACTTGGGGGGCTGTTCAAGCATCTCCAAAGGACATTTTTGAGCTTTTCAAGTATTTTGAGTGATTTTCAAGTGACTCCAAAGTATATTTTCAGTCTTTTCAAGTACTTCTAAGCGATTTTTAAGCATCTCCATAGTACATTTTCGGTCTTTCCAAGTACTTGGAAAAGATTTTCAAGCATCTCCAAAGTACATTTTCGGTCTTTTTAAGGACTTAAGGGGTATTTTTATGCTCTTTGATAGATATTTAAACTAAACCATGTAGATTGTCATCCAGCATGCAAACTTTTGTGCTTAACTTGGAAGTTTATACTTGAAATCAGCAATTTTGTTTTGAAAAAAACCTCAAAAATGGCCTATCTTTGAACGCTTGTAACTTTTTTGTCTTTCGTCCTACGTTAAATTTGACCCCCATGTTGACGGTTCTACGTCAAATTTCCTTTCTTTTGCTGAAAACGGCGTCCTTTTATCTCTTCTAGTTTTCGAGCTATTCACGTTTAAAGTTGGAGGTTTTTTCAGAAAAAGAGCATTTACGTTATTTCGGCCCGAATTGAGCTATCGAGCTAGGCATTCCTCTAAGCATTTCGCCTAGCTTCTTTGGTCATTTTGAACGTTTCCAACGAGCATTTTCGGTGTTTCCAAGTATTTCGGAGTGATTTTCAAGCATCTCCTAAGTACATTTTCGGGCTTTCCAAGTATTTGGGAGTGATTTTCAAGCACCTCCAAAGTATATTTTCGGTCTTTCCAAGTATTTCGGAGTGATTTTCAAGCATCTCTAAAGTACATTTTCGGTCTTTCCAAGTATTTCGGAGTGATTTTCAAGCATCTTTAAAGTACATTTTCGGTCTTTCCAAGTATTTCGGGGTGATTTTCAAGCATCTTTAAAGTACATTTTCAGTTATTCCAAGTATTTGGAAATGATTTTCAAGCCTCGCCAAAGAACATTTTCAGTCTTTCCAAGTACTTGGGGGGCTGTTCAAGCATCTCCAAAGGACATTTTTGAGCTTTTCAAGTATTTTGAGTGATTTTCAAGTGACTCCAAAGTATATTTTCAGTCTTTTCAAGTACTTCTAAGCGATTTTTAAGCATCTCCATAGTACATTTTCGGTCTTTCCAAGTACTTGGAAAAGATTTTCAAGCATCTCCAAAGTACATTTTCGGTCTTTTTAAGGACTTAAGGGGTATTTTTATGCTCTTTGATAGATATTTAAACTAAACCATGTAGATTATCATCCACCATGCAAACTTTTGTGCTTAACTTGGAAGTTTATACTTGAAATCAGCAATTTTGTTTTGAAAAAAACCTCAAAAATGGCCTATCTTTGAACGCTTGTAACTTTTTTGTCTTTCGTCCTACGTTAAATTTGACCCCCATGTTGACGGTTCTACGTCAAATTTCCTTTCTTTTGCTGAAAACGGCGTCCTTTTATCTCTTCTAGTTTTCGAGCTATTCACGTTTAAAGTTGGAGGTTTTTTCAGAAAAAGAGCATTTACGTTATTTCGGCCCGAATTGAGCTATCGAGCTAGGCATTCCTCTAAGCATTTCGCCTAGCTTCTTTGGTCATTTTGAACGTTTCCAACGAGCATTTTCGGTGTTTCCAAGTATTTCGGAGTGATTTTCAAGCATCTCCTAAGTACATTTTCGGGCTTTCCAAGTATTTGGGAGTGATTTTCAAGCACCTCCAAAGTATATTTTCGGTCTTTCCAAGTATTTCGGAGTGATTTTCAAGCATCTCTAAAGTACATTTTCGGTCTTTCCAAGTATTTTGGGGTGATTTTCAAGCATCTTTAAAGTACATTTTCGGTCTTTCCAAGTATTTCGGGGTGATTTTCAAGCATCTTTAAAGTACATTTTCAGTTGTTCCAAGTATTTGGAAGTGATTTTCAAGCCTCGCCAAAGAACATTTTCAGTCTTTACAAGTACTTGGGGGGCTTTTCAAGCATCTCCAAAGGACATTTTTGAGCTTTTCAAGTATTTTGAGTGATTTTCAAGTGACTCCAAAGTATATTTTCAGTCTTTTCAAGTACTTCTAAGCGATTTTTAAGCATCTCCATAGTACATTTTCGGTCTTTCCAAGTACTTGGAAAAGATTTTCAAGCATCTCCAAAGTACATTTTCGGTCTTTTTAAGGACTTAAGGGGTATTTTTATGCTCTTTGATAGATATTTAAACTAAACCATGTAGATTATCATCCAGCATGCAAACTTTTGTGCTTAACTTGGAAGTTTATACTTGAAATCAGCAATTTTGTTTTGAAAAAAACCTCAAAAATTGCCTATCTTTGAACGCTTGTAACTTTTTTGTCTTTTGTCCTACGTTAAATTTGACCCCCATGTTGACGGTTCTACGTCAAATTTCCTTTCTTTTGCTGAAAACGGCGTCCTTTTATCTCTTCTAGTTTTCGAGCTATTCACGTTTAAAGTTGGAGGTTTTTTCAGAAAAAGAGCATTTACGTTATTTCGGCCCGAATTGAGCTTTCGAGCTAGGCATTCCTCTAAGCATTTCGCCTAGCTTCTTTGGTCATTTTGCACGTTTCCAACGAGCATTTTCGGTCTTTAAAAGTATTTCGGAGTGATTTTCAAGCATCTCCAAAGTACATTTTTGGGCTTTCCAAGTATTTCGGAGTGATTTTCAAGCATCTCTAAAGTACATTTTCGGTCTTTCCAAGTATTTCGGAGTGATTTTCAAGCATCTCTAAAGTACATTTTCGGTCTTTCCAAGTATTTCGGGGTGATTTTCAAGCATCTTTAAAGTACATTTTCAGTTATTCCAAGTATTTGAAAATGATTTTCAAGCCTCGCCAAAGAACATTTTCAGTCTTTCCAAGTACTTGGGGGGCTGTTCAAGCATCTCCAAAGGACATTTTTGAGCTTTTCAAGTATTTTGAGTGATTTTCAAGTGACTCCAAAGTATATTTTCAGTCTTTTCAAGTACTTCTAAGCGATTTTTAAGCATCTCCATAGTACATTTTCGGTCTTTCCAAGTACTTGGAAAAGATTTTCAAGCATCTCCAAAGTACATTTTCGGTCTTTTTAAGGACTTAAGGGGTATTTTTATGCTCTTTGATAGATATTTAAACTAAACCATGTAGATTATCATCCAGCATGCAAACTTTTGTGCTTAACTTGGAAGTTTATACTTGAAATCAGCAATTTTGTTTTGAAAAAAACCTCAAAAACGGCCTATCTTTGAACGCTTGTAACTTTTTTGTCTTTCGTCCTACGTTAAATTTGACCCCCATGTTGACGGTTCTACGTCAAATTTCCTTTCTTTTGCTGAAAACGGCGTCCTTTTATCTCTTCTAGTTTTCGAGCTATTCACGTTTAAAGTTGGAGGTTTTTTCAGAAAAAGAGCATTTACGTTATTTCGGCCCGAATTGAGCTATCGAGCTAGGCATTCCTCTAAGCATTTCGCCTAGCTTCTTTGGTCATTTTGAACGTTTCCAACGAGCATTTTCGGTGTTTCCAAGTATTTCGGAGTGATTTTCAAGCATCTCCTAAGTACATTTTCGGGCTTTCCAAGTATTTGGGAGTGATTTTCAAGCACCTCCAAAGTATATTTTCGGTCTTTCCAAGTATTTCGGAGTGATTTTCAAGCATCTCTAAAGTACATTTTCGGTCTTTCCAAGTATTTCGGAGTGATTTTCAAGCATCTTTAAAGTACATTTTCGGTCTTTCCAAGTATTTCGGGGTGATTTTCAAGCATCTTTAAAGTACATTTTCAGTTATTCCAAGTATTTGGAAATGATTTTCAAGCCTCGCCAAAGAACATTTTCAGTCTTTCCAAGTACTTGGGGGGCTGTTCAAGCATCTCCAAAGGACATTTTTGAGCTTTTCAAGTATTTTGAGTGATTTTCAAGTGACTCCAAAGTATATTTTCAGTCTTTTCAAGTACTTCTAAGCGATTTTTAAGCATCTCCATAGTACATTTTCGGTCTTTCCAAGTACTTGGAAAAGATTTTCAAGCATCTCCAAAGTACATTTTCGGTCTTTTTAAGGACTTAAGGGGTATTTTTATGCTCTTTGATAGATATTTAAACTAAACCATGTAGATTATCATCCACCATGCAAACTTTTGTGCTTAACTTGGAAGTTTATACTTGAAATCAGCAATTTTGTTTTGAAAAAAACCTCAAAAATGGCCTATCTTTGAACGCTTGTAACTTTTTTGTCTTTCGTCCTACGTTAAATTTGACCCCCATGTTGACGGTTCTACGTCAAATTTCCTTTCTTTTGCTGAAAACGGCGTCCTTTTATCTCTTCTAGTTTTCGAGCTATTCACGTTTAAAGTTGGAGGTTTTTTCAGAAAAAGAGCATTTACGTTATTTCGGCCCGAATTGAGCTATCGAGCTAGGCATTCCTCTAAGCATTTCGCCTAGCTTCTTTGGTCATTTTGAACGTTTCCAACGAGCATTTTCGGTGTTTCCAAGTATTTCGGAGTGATTTTCAAGCATCTCCTAAGTACATTTTCGGGCTTTCCAAGTATTTGGGAGTGATTTTCAAGCACCTCCAAAGTATATTTTCGGTCTTTCCAAGTATTTCGGAGTGATTTTCAAGCATCTCTAAAGTACATTTTCGGTCTTTCCAAGTATTTTGGGGTGATTTTCAAGCATCTTTAAAGTACATTTTCGGTCTTTCCAAGTATTTCGGGGTGATTTTCAAGCATCTTTAAAGTACATTTTCAGTTGTTCCAAGTATTTGGAAGTGATTTTCAAGCCTCGCCAAAGAACATTTTCAGTCTTTACAAGTACTTGGGGGGCTTTTCAAGCATCTCCAAAGGACATTTTTGAGCTTTTCAAGTATTTTGAGTGATTTTCAAGTGACTCCAAAGTATATTTTCAGTCTTTTCAAGTACTTCTAAGCGATTTTTAAGCATCTCCATAGTACATTTTCGGTCTTTCCAAGTACTTGGAAAAGATTTTCAAGCATCTCCAAAGTACATTTTCGGTCTTTTTAAGGACTTAAGGGGTATTTTTATGCTCTTTGATAGATATTTAAACTAAACCATGTAGATTATCATCCAGCATGCAAACTTTTGTGCTTAACTTGGAAGTTTATACTTGAAATCAGCAATTTTGTTTTGAAAAAAACCTCAAAAATTGCCTATCTTTGAACGCTTGTAACTTTTTTGTCTTTTGTCCTACGTTAAATTTGACCCCCATGTTGACGGTTCTACGTCAAATTTCCTTTCTTTTGCTGAAAACGGCGTCCTTTTATCTCTTCTAGTTTTCGAGCTATTCACGTTTAAAGTTGGAGGTTTTTTCAGAAAAAGAGCATTTACGTTATTTCGGCCCGAATTGAGCTTTCGAGCTAGGCATTCCTCTAAGCATTTCGCCTAGCTTCTTTGGTCATTTTGCACGTTTCCAACGAGCATTTTCGGTCTTTAAAAGTATTTCGGAGTGATTTTCAAGCAT
Source organism: Anopheles ziemanni (assembly GCF_943734765.1). NCBI lineage: Eukaryota > Metazoa > Arthropoda > Insecta > Diptera > Culicidae > Anopheles > Anopheles ziemanni. The sequence goes on along the minus strand of NW_026690041.1, from coordinate 45,780 downwards.
CTCCAAAGTACATTTTTGGGCTTTCCAAGTATTTCGGAGTGATTTTCAAGCATCTCTAAAGTACATTTTCGGTCTTTCCAAGTATTTCGGAGTGATTTTCAAGCATCTCTAAAGTACATTTTCGGTCTTTCCAAGTATTTCGGGGTGATTTTCAAGCATCTTTAAAGTACATTTTCAGTTATTCCAAGTATTTGAAAATGATTTTCAAGCCTCGCCAAAGAACATTTTCAGTCTTTCCAAGTACTTGGGGGGCTGTTCAAGCATCTCCAAAGGACATTTTTGAGCTTTTCAAGTATTTTGAGTGATTTTCAAGTGACTCCAAAGTATATTTTCAGTCTTTTCAAGTACTTCTAAGCGATTTTTAAGCATCTCCATAGTACATTTTCGGTCTTTCCAAGTACTTGGAAAAGATTTTCAAGCATCTCCAAAGTACATTTTCGGTCTTTTTAAGGACTTAAGGGGTATTTTTATGCTCTTTGATAGATATTTAAACTAAACCATGTAGATTATCATCCAGCATGCAAACTTTTGTGCTTAACTTGGAAGTTTATACTTGAAATCAGCAATTTTGTTTTGAAAAAAACCTCAAAAACGGCCTATCTTTGAACGCTTGTAACTTTTTTGTCTTTCGTCCTACGTTAAATTTGACCCCCATGTTGACGGTTCTACGTCAAATTTCCTTTCTTTTGCTGAAAACGGCGTCCTTTTATCTCTTCTAGTTTTCGAGCTATTCACGTTTAAAGTTGGAGGTTTTTTCAGAAAAAGAGCATTTACGTTATTTCGGCCCGAATTGAGCTATCGAGCTAGGCATTCCTCTAAGCATTTCGCCTAGCTTCTTTGGTCATTTTGAACGTTTCCAACGAGCATTTTCGGTGTTTCCAAGTATTTCGGAGTGATTTTCAAGCATCTCCTAAGTACATTTTCGGGCTTTCCAAGTATTTGGGAGTGATTTTCAAGCACCTCCAAAGTATATTTTCGGTCTTTCCAAGTATTTCGGAGTGATTTTCAAGCATCTCTAAAGTACATTTTCGGTCTTTCCAAGTATTTCGGAGTGATTTTCAAGCATCTTTAAAGTACATTTTCGGTCTTTCCAAGTATTTCGGGGTGATTTTCAAGCATCTTTAAAGTACATTTTCAGTTATTCCAAGTATTTGGAAATGATTTTCAAGCCTCGCCAAAGAACATTTTCAGTCTTTCCAAGTACTTGGGGGGCTGTTCAAGCATCTCCAAAGGACATTTTTGAGCTTTTCAAGTATTTTGAGTGATTTTCAAGTGACTCCAAAGTATATTTTCAGTCTTTTCAAGTACTTCTAAGCGATTTTTAAGCATCTCCATAGTACATTTTCGGTCTTTCCAAGTACTTGGAAAAGATTTTCAAGCATCTCCAAAGTACATTTTCGGTCTTTTTAAGGACTTAAGGGGTATTTTTATGCTCTTTGATAGATATTTAAACTAAACCATGTAGATTATCATCCACCATGCAAACTTTTGTGCTTAACTTGGAAGTTTATACTTGAAATCAGCAATTTTGTTTTGAAAAAAACCTCAAAAATGGCCTATCTTTGAACGCTTGTAACTTTTTTGTCTTTCGTCCTACGTTAAATTTGACCCCCATGTTGACGGTTCTACGTCAAATTTCCTTTCTTTTGCTGAAAACGGCGTCCTTTTATCTCTTCTAGTTTTCGAGCTATTCACGTTTAAAGTTGGAGGTTTTTTCAGAAAAAGAGCATTTACGTTATTTCGGCCCGAATTGAGCTATCGAGCTAGGCATTCCTCTAAGCATTTCGCCTAGCTTCTTTGGTCATTTTGAACGTTTCCAACGAGCATTTTCGGTGTTTCCAAGTATTTCGGAGTGATTTTCAAGCATCTCCTAAGTACATTTTCGGGCTTTCCAAGTATTTGGGAGTGATTTTCAAGCACCTCCAAAGTATATTTTCGGTCTTTCCAAGTATTTCGGAGTGATTTTCAAGCATCTCTAAAGTACATTTTCGGTCTTTCCAAGTATTTTGGGGTGATTTTCAAGCATCTTTAAAGTACATTTTCGGTCTTTCCAAGTATTTCGGGGTGATTTTCAAGCATCTTTAAAGTACATTTTCAGTTGTTCCAAGTATTTGGAAGTGATTTTCAAGCCTCGCCAAAGAACATTTTCAGTCTTTACAAGTACTTGGGGGGCTTTTCAAGCATCTCCAAAGGACATTTTTGAGCTTTTCAAGTATTTTGAGTGATTTTCAAGTGACTCCAAAGTATATTTTCAGTCTTTTCAAGTACTTCTAAGCGATTTTTAAGCATCTCCATAGTACATTTTCGGTCTTTCCAAGTACTTGGAAAAGATTTTCAAGCATCTCCAAAGTACATTTTCGGTCTTTTTAAGGACTTAAGGGGTATTTTTATGCTCTTTGATAGATATTTAAACTAAACCATGTAGATTATCATCCAGCATGCAAACTTTTGTGCTTAACTTGGAAGTTTATACTTGAAATCAGCAATTTTGTTTTGAAAAAAACCTCAAAAATGGCCTATCTTTGAACGCTTGTAACTTTTTTGTCTTTTGTCCTACGTTAAATTTGACCCCCATGTTGACGGTTCTACGTCAAATTTCCTTTCTTTTGCTGAAAACGGCGTCCTTTTATCTCTTCTAGTTTTCGAGCTATTCACGTTTAAAGTTGGAGGTTTTTTCAGAAAAAGAGCATTTACGTTATTTCGGCCCGAATTGAGCTTTCGAGCTAGGCATTCCTCTAAGCATTTCGCCTAGCTTCTTTGGTCATTTTGCACGTTTCCAACGAGCATTTTCGGTCTTTAAAAGTATTTCGGAGTGATTTTCAAGCATCTCCAAAGTACATTTTTGGGCTTTCCAAGTATTTCGGAGTGATTTTCAAGCATCTCTAAAGTACATTTTCGGTCTTTCCAAGTATTTCGGAGTGATTTTCAAGCATCTCTAAAGTACATTTTCGGTCTTTCCAAGTATTTCGGGGTGATTTTCAAGCATCTTTAAAGTACATTTTCAGTTATTCCAAGTATTTGAAAATGATTTTCAAGCCTCGCCAAAGAACATTTTCAGTCTTTCCAAGTACTTGGGGGGCTGTTCAAGCATCTCCAAAGGACATTTTTGAGCTTTTCAAGTATTTTGAGTGATTTTCAAGTGACTCCAAAGTATATTTTCAGTCTTTTCAAGTACTTCTAAGCGATTTTTAAGCATCTCCATAGTACATTTTCGGTCTTTCCAAGTACTTGGAAAAGATTTTCAAGCATCTCCAAAGTACATTTTCGGTCTTTTTAAGGACTTAAGGGGTATTTTTATGCTCTTTGATAGATATTTAAACTAAACCATGTAGATTATCATCCAGCATGCAAACTTTTGTGCTTAACTTGGAAGTTTATACTTGAAATCAGCAATTTTGTTTTGAAAAAAACCTCAAAAATGGCCTATCTTTGAACGCTTGTAACTTTTTTGTCTTTCGTCCTACGTTAAATTTGACCCCCATGTTGACGGTTCTACGTCAAATTTCCTTTCTTTTGCTGAAAACGGCGTCCTTTTATCTCTTCTAGTTTTCGAGCTATTCACGTTTAAAGTTGGAGGTTTTTTCAGAAAAAGAGCATTTACGTTATTTCGGCCCGAATTGAGCTATCGAGCTAGGCATTCCTCTAAGCATTTCGCCTAGCTTCTTTGGTCATTTTGAACGTTTCCAACGAGCATTTTCGGTGTTTCCAAGTATTTCGGAGTGATTTTCAAGCATCTCCTAAGTACATTTTCGGGCTTTCCAAGTATTTGGGAGTGATTTTCAAGCACCTCCAAAGTATATTTTCGGTCTTTCCAAGTATTTCGGAGTGATTTTCAAGCATCTCTAAAGTACATTTTCGGTCTTTCCAAGTATTTCGGAGTGATTTTCAAGCATCTTTAAAGTACATTTTCGGTCTTTCCAAGTATTTCGGGGTGATTTTCAAGCATCTTTAAAGTACATTTTCAGTTATTCCAAGTATTTGGAAATGATTTTCAAGCCTCGCCAAAGAACATTTTCAGTCTTTCCAAGTACTTGGGGGGCTGTTCAAGCATCTCCAAAGGACATTTTTGAGCTTTTCAAGTATTTTGAGTGATTTTCAAGTGACTCCAAAGTATATTTTCAGTCTTTTCAAGTACTTCTAAGCGATTTTTAAGCATCTCCATAGTACATTTTCGGTCTTTCCAAGTACTTGGAAAAGATTTTCAAGCATCTCCAAAGTACATTTTCGGTCTTTTTAAGGACTTAAGGGGTATTTTTATGCTCTTTGATAGATATTTAAACTAAACCATGTAGATTATCATCCACCATGCAAACTTTTGTGCTTAACTTGGAAGTTTATACTTGAAATCAGCAATTTTGTTTTGAAAAAAACCTCAAAAATGGCCTATCTTTGAACGCTTGTAACTTTTTTGTCTTTCGTCCTACGTTAAATTTGACCCCCATGTTGACGGTTCTACGTCAAATTTCCTTTCTTTTGCTGAAAACGGCGTCCTTTTATCTCTTCTAGTTTTCGAGCTATTCACGTTTAAAGTTGGAGGTTTTTTCAGAAAAAGAGCATTTACGTTATTTCGGCCCGAATTGAGCTATCGAGCTAGGCATTCCTCTAAGCATTTCGCCTAGCTTCTTTGGTCATTTTGAACGTTTCCAACGAGCATTTTCGGTGTTTCCAAGTATTTCGGAGTGATTTTCAAGCATCTCCTAAGTACATTTTCGGGCTTTCCAAGTATTTGGGAGTGATTTTCAAGCACCTCCAAAGTATATTTTCGGTCTTTCCAAGTATTTCGGAGTGATTTTCAAGCATCTCTAAAGTACATTTTCGGTCTTTCCAAGTATTTTGGGGTGATTTTCAAGCATCTTTAAAGTACATTTTCGGTCTTTCCAAGTATTTCGGGGTGATTTTCAAGCATCTTTAAAGTACATTTTCAGTTGTTCCAAGTATTTGGAAGTGATTTTCAAGCCTCGCCAAAGAACATTTTCAGTCTTTACAAGTACTTGGGGGGCTTTTCAAGCATCTCCAAAGGACATTTTTGAGCTTTTCAAGTATTTTGAGTGATTTTCAAGTGACTCCAAAGTATATTTTCAGTCTTTTCAAGTACTTCTAAGCGATTTTTAAGCATCTCCATAGTACATTTTCGGTCTTTCCAAGTACTTGGAAAAGATTTTCAAGCATCTCCAAAGTACATTTTCGGTCTTTTTAAGGACTTAAGGGGTATTTTTATGCTCTTTGATAGATATTTAAACTAAACCATGTAGATTATCATCCAGCATGCAAACTTTTGTGCTTAACTTGGAAGTTTATACTTGAAATCAGCAATTTTGTTTTGAAAAAAACCTCAAAAATTGCCTATCTTTGAACGCTTGTAACTTTTTTGTCTTTTGTCCTACGTTAAATTTGACCCCCATGTTGACGGTTCTACGTCAAATTTCCTTTCTTTTGCTGAAAACGGCGTCCTTTTATCTCTTCTAGTTTTCGAGCTATTCACGTTTAAAGTTGGAGGTTTTTTCAGAAAAAGAGCATTTACGTTATTTCGGCCCGAATTGAGCTTTCGAGCTAGGCATTCCTCTAAGCATTTCGCCTAGCTTCTTTGGTCATTTTGCACGTTTCCAACGAGCATTTTCGGTCTTTAAAAGTATTTCGGAGTGATTTTCAAGCATCTCCAAAGTACATTTTTGGGCTTTCCAAGTATTTCGGAGTGATTTTCAAGCATCTCTAAAGTACATTTTCGGTCTTTCCAAGTATTTCGGAGTGATTTTCAAGCATCTCTAAAGTACATTTTCGGTCTTTCCAAGTATTTCGGGGTGATTTTCAAGCATCTTTAAAGTACATTTTCAGTTATTCCAAGTATTTGAAAATGATTTTCAAGCCTCGCCAAAGAACATTTTCAGTCTTTCCAAGTACTTGGGGGGCTGTTCAAGCATCTCCAAAGGACATTTTTGAGCTTTTCAAGTATTTTGAGTGATTTTCAAGTGACTCCAAAGTATATTTTCAGTCTTTTCAAGTACTTCTAAGCGATTTTTAAGCATCTCCATAGTACATTTTCGGTCTTTCCAAGTACTTGGAAAAGATTTTCAAGCATCTCCAAAGTACATTTTCGGTCTTTTTAAGGACTTAAGGGGTATTTTTATGCTCTTTGATAGATATTTAAACTAAACCATGTAGATTATCATCCAGCATGCAAACTTTTGTGCTTAACTTGGAAGTTTATACTTGAAATCAGCAATTTTGTTTTGAAAAAAACCTCAAAAATGGCCTATCTTTGAACGCTTGTAACTTTTTTGTCTTTCGTCCTACGTTAAATTTGACCCCCATGTTGACGGTTCTACGTCAAATTTCCTTTCTTTTGCTGAAAACGGCGTCCTTTTATCTCTTCTAGTTTTCGAGCTATTCACGTTTAAAGTTGGAGGTTTTTTCAGAAAAAGAGCATTTACGTTATTTCGGCCCGAATTGAGCTATCGAGCTAGGCATTCCTCTAAGCATTTCGCCTAGCTTCTTTGGTCATTTTGAACGTTTCCAACGAGCATTTTCGGTGTTTCCAAGTATTTCGGAGTGATTTTCAAGCATCTCCTAAGTACATTTTCGGGCTTTCCAAGTATTTGGGAGTGATTTTCAAGCACCTCCAAAGTATATTTTCGGTCTTTCCAAGTATTTCGGAGTGATTTTCAAGCATCTCTAAAGTACATTTTCGGTCTTTCCAAGTATTTCGGAGTGATTTTCAAGCATCTTTAAAGTACATTTTCGGTCTTTCCAAGTATTTCGGGGTGATTTTCAAGCATCTTTAAAGTACATTTTCAGTTATTCCAAGTATTTGGAAATGATTTTCAAGCCTCGCCAAAGAACATTTTCAGTCTTTCCAAGTACTTGGGGGGCTGTTCAAGCATCTCCAAAGGACATTTTTGAGCTTTTCAAGTATTTTGAGTGATTTTCAAGTGACTCCAAAGTATATTTTCAGTCTTTTCAAGTACTTCTAAGCGATTTTTAAGCATCTCCATAGTACATTTTCGGTCTTTCCAAGTACTTGGAAAAGATTTTCAAGCATCTCCAAAGTACATTTTCGGTCTTTTTAAGGACTTAAGGGGTATTTTTATGCTCTTTGATAGATATTTAAACTAAACCATGTAGATTATCATCCACCATGCAAACTTTTGTGCTTAACTTGGAAGTTTATACTTGAAATCAGCAATTTTGTTTTGAAAAAAACCTCAAAAATGGCCTATCTTTGAACGCTTGTAACTTTTTTGTCTTTCGTCCTACGTTAAATTTGACCCCCATGTTGACGGTTCTACGTCAAATTTCCTTTCTTTTGCTGAAAACGGCGTCCTTTTATCTCTTCTAGTTTTCGAGCTATTCACGTTTAAAGTTGGAGGTTTTTTCAGAAAAAGAGCATTTACGTTATTTCGGCCCGAATTGAGCTATCGAGCTAGGCATTCCTCTAAGCATTTCGCCTAGCTTCTTTGGTCATTTTGAACGTTTCCAACGAGCATTTTCGGTGTTTCCAAGTATTTCGGAGTGATTTTCAAGCATCTCCTAAGTACATTTTCGGGCTTTCCAAGTATTTGGGAGTGATTTTCAAGCACCTCCAAAGTATATTTTCGGTCTTTCCAAGTATTTCGGAGTGATTTTCAAGCATCTCTAAAGTACATTTTCGGTCTTTCCAAGTATTTTGGGGTGATTTTCAAGCATCTTTAAAGTACATTTTCGGTCTTTCCAAGTATTTCGGGGTGATTTTCAAGCATCTTTAAAGTACATTTTCAGTTGTTCCAAGTATTTGGAAGTGATTTTCAAGCCTCGCCAAAGAACATTTTCAGTCTTTACAAGTACTTGGGGGGCTTTTCAAGCATCTCCAAAGGACATTTTTGAGCTTTTCAAGTATTTTGAGTGATTTTCAAGTGACTCCAAAGTATATTTTCAGTCTTTTCAAGTACTTCTAAGCGATTTTTAAGCATCTCCATAGTACATTTTCGGTCTTTCCAAGTACTTGGAAAAGATTTTCAAGCATCTCCAAAGTACATTTTCGGTCTTTTTAAGGACTTAAGGGGTATTTTTATGCTCTTTGATAGATATTTAAACTAAACCATGTAGATTATCATCCAGCATGCAAACTTTTGTGCTTAACTTGGAAGTTTATACTTGAAATCAGCAATTTTGTTTTGAAAAAAACCTCAAAAATTGCCTATCTTTGAACGCTTGTAACTTTTTTGTCTTTTGTCCTACGTTAAATTTGACCCCCATGTTGACGGTTCTACGTCAAATTTCCTTTCTTTTGCTGAAAACGGCGTCCTTTTATCTCTTCTAGTTTTCGAGCTATTCACGTTTAAAGTTGGAGGTTTTTTCAGAAAAAGAGCATTTACGTTATTTCGGCCCGAATTGAGCTTTCGAGCTAGGCATTCCTCTAAGCATTTCGCCTAGCTTCTTTGGTCATTTTGCACGTTTCCAACGAGCATTTTCGGTCTTTAAAAGTATTTCGGAGTGATTTTCAAGCATCTCCAAAGTACATTTTTGGGCTTTCCAAGTATTTCGGAGTGATTTTCAAGCATCTCTAAAGTACATTTTCGGTCTTTCCAAGTATTTCGGAGTGATTTTCAAGCATCTCTAAAGTACATTTTCGGTCTTTCCAAGTATTTCGGGGTGATTTTCAAGCATCTTTAAAGTACATTTTCAGTTATTCCAAGTATTTGAAAATGATTTTCAAGCCTCGCCAAAGAACATTTTCAGTCTTTCCAAGTACTTGGGGGGCTGTTCAAGCATCTCCAAAGGACATTTTTGAGCTTTTCAAGTATTTTGAGTGATTTTCAAGTGACTCCAAAGTATATTTTCAGTCTTTTCAAGTACTTCTAAGCGATTTTTAAGCATCTCCATAGTACATTTTCGGTCTTTCCAAGTACTTGGAAAAGATTTTCAAGCATCTCCAAAGTACATTTTCGGTCTTTTTAAGGACTTAAGGGGTATTTTTATGCTCTTTGATAGATATTTAAACTAAACCATGTAGATTATCATCCAGCATGCAAACTTTTGTGCTTAACTTGGAAGTTTATACTTGAAATCAGCAATTTTGTTTTGAAAAAAACCTCAAAAATGGCCTATCTTTGAACGCTTGTAACTTTTTTGTCTTTCGTCCTACGTTAAATTTGACCCCCATGTTGACGGTTCTACGTCAAATTTCCTTTCTTTTGCTGAAAACGGCGTCCTTTTATCTCTTCTAGTTTTCGAGCTATTCACGTTTAAAGTTGGAGGTTTTTTCAGAAAAAGAGCATTTACGTTATTTCGGCCCGAATTGAGCTATCGAGCTAGGCATTCCTCTAAGCATTTCGCCTAGCTTCTTTGGTCATTTTGAACGTTTCCAACGAGCATTTTCGGTGTTTCCAAGTATTTCGGAGTGATTTTCAAGCATCTCCTAAGTACATTTTCGGGCTTTCCAAGTATTTGGGAGTGATTTTCAAGCACCTCCAAAGTATATTTTCGGTCTTTCCAAGTATTTCGGAGTGATTTTCAAGCATCTCTAAAGTACATTTTCGGTCTTTCCAAGTATTTCGGAGTGATTTTCAAGCATCTTTAAAGTACATTTTCGGTCTTTCCAAGTATTTCGGGGTGATTTTCAAGCATCTTTAAAGTACATTTTCAGTTATTCCAAGTATTTGGAAATGATTTTCAAGCCTCGCCAAAGAACATTTTCAGTCTTTCCAAGTACTTGGGGGGCTGTTCAAGCATCTCCAAAGGACATTTTTGAGCTTTTCAAGTATTTTGAGTGATTTTCAAGTGACTCCAAAGTATATTTTCAGTCTTTTCAAGTACTTCTAAGCGATTTTTAAGCATCTCCATAGTACATTTTCGGTCTTTCCAAGTACTTGGAAAAGATTTTCAAGCATCTCCAAAGTACATTTTCGGTCTTTTTAAGGACTTAAGGGGTATTTTTATGCTCTTTGATAGATATTTAAACTAAACCATGTAGATTATCATCCACCATGCAAACTTTTGTGCTTAACTTGGAAGTTTATACTTGAAATCAGCAATTTTGTTTTGAAAAAAACCTCAAAAATGGCCTATCTTTGAACGCTTGTAACTTTTTTGTCTTTCGTCCTACGTTAAATTTGACCCCCATGTTGACGATTCTACGTCAAATTTCCTTTCTTTTGCTGAAAACGGCGTCCTTTTATCTCTTCTAGTTTTCGAGCTATTCACGTTTAAAGTTGGAGGTTTTTTCAGAAAAAGAGCATTTACGTTATTTCGGCCCGAATTGAGCTATCGAGCTAGGCATTCCTCTAAGCATTTCGCCTAGCTTCTTTGGTCATTTTGAACGTTTCCAACGAGCATTTTCGGTGTTTCCAAGTATTTCGGAGTGATTTTCAAGCATCTCCTAAGTACATTTTCGGGCTTTCCAAGTATTTGGGAGTGATTTTCAAGCACCTCCAAAGTATATTTTCGGTCTTTCCAAGTATTTCGGAGTGATTTTCAAGCATCTCTAAAGTACATTTTCGGTCTTTCCAAGTATTTCGGGGTGATTTTCAAGCATCTTTAAAGTACATTTTCGGTCTTTCCAAGTATTTCGGGGTGATTTTCAAGCATCTTTAAAGTACATTTTCAGTTATTCCAAGTATTTGGAAGTGATTTTCAAGCCTCGCCAAAGAACATTTTCAGTCTTTACAAGTACTTGGGGGGCTTTTCAAGCATCTCCAAAGGACATTTTTGAGCTTTTCAAGTATTTTGAGTGATTTTCAAGTGACTCCAAAGTATATTTTCAGTCTTTTCAAGTACTTCTAAGCGATTTTTAAGCATCTCCATAGTACATTTTCGGTCTTTCCAAGTACTTGGAAAAGATTTTCAAGCATCTCCAAAGTACATTTTCGGTCTTTTTAAGGACTTAAGGGGTATTTTTATGCTCTTTGATAGATATTTAAACTAAACCATGTAGATTATCATCCAGCATGCAAACTTTTGTGCTTAACTTGGAAGTTTATACTTGAAATCAGCAATTTTGTTTTGAAAAAAACCTCAAAAATTGCCTATCTTTGAACGCTTGTAACTTTTTTGTCTTTCGTCCTACGTTAAATTTGACCCCCATTATGACGATTCTACGTCAAATTTCCTTTCTTTTGCTGCAAACGGCGTCCTTTTATCTCTTCTAGTTTTCGAGCTATTCACGTTTAAAGTTGGAGGTTTTTTCAGAAAAAGAGCATTTACGTTATTTCGGCCCGAATTGAGCTATCGAGCTAGGCATTCCTCTAAGCATTTCGCCTAGCTTCTTTGGTCATTTTGAACGTTTCCAACGAGCATTTTCGGTGTTTCCAAGTATTTCGGAGTGATTTTCAAGCATCTCCTAAGTACATTTTCGGGCTTTCCAAGTATTTGGGAGTGATTTTCAAGCACCTCCAAAGTATATTTTCGGTCTTTCCAAGTATTTCGGAGTGATTTTCAAGCATCTCTAAAGTACATTTTCGGTCTTTCCAAGTATTTCGGAGTGATTTTCAAGCATCTTTAAAGTACATTTTCGGTCTTTCCAAGTATTTCGGGGTGATTTTCAAGCATCTTTAAAGTACATTTTCAGTTGTTCCAAGTATTTGGAAGTGATTTTCAAGCCTCGCCAAAGAACATTTTCAGTCTTTACAAGTACTTGGGGGGCTTTTCAAGCATCTCCAAAGGACATTTTTTGAGCTTTTCAAGTATTTTGAGTGATTTTCAAGTGACTCCAAAGTAAATTTTCAGTCTTTTCAAGTACTTCTAAGCGATTTTTAAGCATCTCCATAGTACATTTTCAGTCTTTCCAAGTACTTGGAAAAGATTTTCAAGCATCTCCAAAGTACATTTTCGGTCTTTTTAAGGACTTAAGGGGTATTTTTATGCTCTTTGATAGATATTTAAACTAAACCATGTAGATTATCATCCAGCATGCTAACTTTTGTGCTTAACTTGGAAGTTTATACTTGAAATCAGCAATTTTGTTTTGAAAAAAACCTCAAAAATGGCCTATCTTTGAACGCTTGTAACTTTTTTGTCTTTCGTCCTACGTTAAATTTGACCCCCATGTTGACGGTTCTACGTCAATTTTCCTTTCTTTTGCTGAAAACGGCGTCCTTTTATCTCCTCTAGTTTTCGATCTATTCACGTTTAAAGTTGGAGGTTTTTTCAGAAAAAGAGCATTTACGTTATTTCGGCCCGAATTGAGCTATCGAGCTAGGCATTCCTCTAAGCATTTCGCCTAGCTTCTTTGGTCATTTTGAACGTTTCCAACGAGCATTTTCGGTGTTTCCAAGTATTTCGGAGTGATTTTCAAGCATCTCCTAAGTACATTTTCGGGCTTTCCAAGTATTTGGGAGTGATTTTCAAGCATCTCCAAAGTACATTTTCGGTCTTTCCAAGTATTTCGGAGTGATTTTCAAGCATCTCTAAAGTACATTTTCGGTCTTTCCAAGTATTTCGGAGTGATTTTCAAGCATCTTTAAAGTACATTTTCGGTCTTTCCAAGTATTTCGGGGTGATTTTCAAGCATCTTTAAAGTACATTTTCAGTTGTTCCAAGTATTTGGAAGTGATTTTCAAGCCTCGCCAAAGAACATTTTCAGTCTTTACAAGTACTTGGGGGGCTTTTCAAGCATCTCCAAAGGACATTTTTGAGCTTTTCAAGTATTTTGAGTGATTTTCAAGTGACTCCAAAGTATATTTTCAGTCTTTTCAAGTACTTCTAAGCGATTTTTAAGCATCTCCATAGTACATTTTCGGTCTTTCCAAGTACTTGGAAAAGATTTTCAAGCATCTCCAAAGTACATTTTCGGTCTTTTTAAGGACTTAAGGGGTATTTTTATGCTCTTTGATAGATATTTAAACTAAACCATGTAGATTATCATCCAGCATGCAAACTTTTGTGCTTAACTTGGAAGTTTATACTTGAAATCAGCAATTTTGTTTTGAAAAAAACCTCAAAAATTGCCTATCTTTGAACGCTTGTAACTTTTTTGTCTTTCGTCCTACGTTAAATTTGACCCCCATTATGACGATTCTACGTCAAATTTCCTTTCTTTTGCTGCAAACGGCGTCCTTTTATCTCTTCTAGTTTTCGAGCTATTCACGTTTAAAGTTGGAGGTTTTTTCAGAAAAAGAGCATTTACGTAATTTCGGCCCGAATTGAGCTATCGAGCTAGGCATTCCTCTAAGCATTTCGCCTAGCTTCTTTGGTCATTTTGCACGTTTCCAACGAGCATTTTCGGTCTTTAAAAGTATTTCGGAGTGATTTTCAAGCATCTCCAAAGTACATTTTTGGGCTTTCCAAGTATTTCGGAGTGATTTTCAAGCATCTCTAAAGTACATTTTCGGTCTTTCCAAGTATTTCGGAGTGATTTTCAAGCATCTCCAAAGTACATTTTCGGTCTTTCCAAGTATTTCGGGGTGATTTTCAAGCATCTTTAAAGTACATTTTCAGTTATTCCAAGTATTTGGAAGTGATTTTCAAGCCTCGCCAAAGAACATTTTCAGTCTTTCCAAGTACTTGGGGGGCTGTTCAAGCATCTCCAAAGGACATTTTTGAGCTTTTCAAGTATTTTGAGTGATTTTCAAGTGACTCCAAAGTATATTTTCAGTCTTTTCAAGTACTTCTAAGCGATTTTTAAGCATCTCCATAGTACATTTTCGGTCTTTCCAAGTACTTGGAAAAGATTTTCAAGCATCTCCAAAGTACATTTTCGGTCTTTTTAAGGACTTAAGGGGTATTTTTATGCTCTTTGATAGATATTTAAACTAAACCATGTAGATTGTCATCCAGCATGCAAACTTTTGTGCTTAACTTGGAAGTTTATACTTGAAATCAGCAATTTTGTTTTGAAAAAAACCTCAAAAATGGCCTATCTTTGAACGCTTGTAACTTTTTTGTCTTTCGTCCTACGTTAAATTTGACCCCCATGTTGACGGTTCTACGTCAAATTTCCTTTCTTTTGCTGAAAACGGCGTCCTTTTATCTCTTCTAGTTTTCGAGCTATTCACGTTTAAAGTTGGAGGTTTTTTCAGAAAAAGAGCATTTACGTTATTTCGGCCCGAATTGAGCTATCGAGCTAGGCATTCCTCTAAGCATTTCGCCTAGCTTCTTTGGTCATTTTGCACGTTTCCAACGAGCATTTTCGGTCTTTAAAAGTATTTCGGAGTGATTTTCAAGCATCTCCAAAGTACATTTTTGGGCTTTCCAAGTATTTCGGAGTGATTTTCAAGCATCTCTAAAGTACATTTTCGGTCTTTCCAAGTATTTCGGAGTGATTTTCAAGCATCTCTAAAGTACATTTTCGGTCTTTCCAAGTATTTCGGGGTGATTTTCAAGCATCTTTAAAGTACATTTTCAGTTATTCCAAGTATTTGAAAATGATTTTCAAGCCTCGCCAAAAAACATTTTCAGTCTTTCCAAGTACTTGGGGGGCTGTTCAAGCATCTCCAAAGGACATTTTTGAGCTTTTCAAGTATTTTGAGTGATTTTCAAGTGACTCCAAAGTATATTTTCAGTCTTTTCAAGTACTTCTAAGCGATTTTTAAGCATCTCCATAGTACATTTTCGGTCTTTCCAAGTACTTGGAAAAGATTTTCAAGCATCTCCAAAGTACATTTTCGGTCTTTTTAAGGACTTAAGGGGTATTTTTATGCTCTTTGATAGATATTTAAACTAAACCATGTAGATTATCATCCAGCATGCAAACTTTTGTGCTTAACTTGGAAGTTTATACTTGAAATCAGCAATTTTGTTTTGAAAAAAACCTCAAAAATGGCCTATCTTTGAACGCTTGTAACTTTTTTGTCTTTCGTCCTACGTTAAATTTGACCCCCATGTTGACGGTTCTACGTCAAATTTCCTTTCTTTTGCTGAAAACGGCGTCCTTTTATCTCTTCTAGTTTTCGAGCTATTCACGTTTAAAGTTGGAGGTTTTTTCAGAAAAAGAGCATTTACGTTATTTCGGCCCGAATTGAGCTATCGAGCTAGGCATTCCTCTAAGCATTTCGCCTAGCTTCTTTGGTCATTTTGAACGTTTCCAACGAGCATTTTCGGTGTTTCCAAGTATTTCGGAGTGATTTTCAAGCATCTCCTAAGTACATTTTCGGGCTTTCCAAGTATTTGGGAGTGATTTTCAAGCACCTCCAAAGTATATTTTCGGTCTTTCCAAGTATTTCGGAGTGATTTTCAAGCATCTCTAAAGTACATTTTCGGTCTTTCCAAGTATTTCGGAGTGATTTTCAAGCATCTTTAAAGTACATTTTCGGTCTTTCCAAGTATTTCGGGGTGATTTTCAAGCATCTTTAAAGTACATTTTCAGTTATTCCAAGTATTTGGAAATGATTTTCAAGCCTCGCCAAAGAACATTTTCAGTCTTTCCAAGTACTTGGGGGGCTGTTCAAGCATCTCCAAAGGACATTTTTGAGCTTTTCAAGTATTTTGAGTGATTTTCAAGTGACTCCAAAGTATATTTTCAGTCTTTTCAAGTACTTCTAAGCGATTTTTAAGCATCTCCATAGTACATTTTCGGTCTTTCCAAGTACTTGGAAAAGATTTTCAAGCATCTCCAAAGTACATTTTCGGTCTTTTTAAGGACTTAAGGGGTATTTTTATGCTCTTTGATAGATATTTAAACTAAACCATGTAGATTATCATCCACCATGCAAACTTTTGTGCTTAACTTGGAAGTTTATACTTGAAATCAGCAATTTTGTTTTGAAAAAAACCTCAAAAATGGCCTATCTTTGAACGCTTGTAACTTTTTTGTCTTTCGTCCTACGTTAAATTTGACCCCCATGTTGACGATTCTACGTCAAATTTCCTTTCTTTTGCTGAAAACGGCGTCCTTTTATCTCTTCTAGTTTTCGAGCTATTCACGTTTAAAGTTGGAGGTTTTTTCAGAAAAAGAGCATTTACGTTATTTCGGCCCGAATTGAGCTATCGAGCTAGGCATTCCTCTAAGCATTTCGCCTAGCTTCTTTGGTCATTTTGAACGTTTCCAACGAGCATTTTCGGTGTTTCCAAGTATTTCGGAGTGATTTTCAAGCATCTCCTAAGTACATTTTCGGGCTTTCCAAGTATTTGGGAGTGATTTTCAAGCACCTCCAAAGTATATTTTCGGTCTTTCCAAGTATTTCGGAGTGATTTTCAAGCATCTCTAAAGTACATTTTCGGTCTTTCCAAGTATTTCGGGGTGATTTTCAAGCATCTTTAAAGTACATTTTCGGTCTTTCCAAGTATTTCGGGGTGATTTTCAAGCATCTTTAAAGTACATTTTCAGTTGTTCCAAGTATTTGGAAGTGATTTTCAAGCCTCGCCAAAGAACATTTTCAGTCTTTACAAGTACTTGGGGGGCTTTTCAAGCATCTCCAAAGGACATTTTTGAGCTTTTCAAGTATTTTGAGTGATTTTCAAGTGACTCCAAAGTATATTTTCAGTCTTTTCAAGTACTTCTAAGCGATTTTTAAGCATCTCCATAGTACATTTTCGGTCTTTCCAAGTACTTGGAAAAGATTTTCAAGCATCTCCAAAGTACATTTTCGGTCTTTTTAAGGACTTAAGGGGTATTTTTATGCTCTTTGATAGATATTTAAACTAAACCATGTAGATTATCATCCAGCATGCAAACTTTTGTGCTTAACTTGGAAGTTTATACTTGAAATCAGCAATTTTGTTTTGAAAAAAACCTCAAAAATTGCCTATCTTTGAACGCTTGTAACTTTTTTGTCTTTTGTCCTACGTTAAATTTGACCCCCATGTTGACGATTCTACGTCAAATTTCCTTTCTTTTGCTGCAAACGGCGTCCTTTTATCTCTTCTAGTTTTCGAGCTATTCACGTTTAAAGTTGGAGGTTTTTTCAGAAAAAGAGCATTTACGTTATTTCGGCCCGAATTGAGCTATCGAGCTAGGCATTCCTCTAAGCATTTCGCCTAGCTTCTTTGGTCATTTTGAACGTTTCCAACGAGCATTTTCGGTGTTTCCAAGTATTTCGGAGTGATTTTCAAGCATCTCCTAAGTACATTTTCGGGCTTTCCAAGTATTTGGGAGTGATTTTCAAGCACCTCCAAAGTATATTTTCGGTCTTTCCAAGTATTTCGGAGTGATTTTCAAGCATCTCTAAAGTACATTTTCGGTCTTTCCAAGTATTTCGGAGTGATTTTCAAGCATCTTTAAAGTACATTTTCGGTCTTTCCAAGTATTTCGGGGTGATTTTCAAGCATCTTTAAAGTACATTTTCAGTTGTTCCAAGTATTTGGAAGTGATTTTCAAGCCTCGCCAAAGAACATTTTCAGTCTTTACAAGTACTTGGGGGGCTTTTCAAGCATCTCCAAAGGACATTTTTTGAGCTTTTCAAGTATTTTGAGTGATTTTCAAGTGACTCCAAAGTAAATTTTCAGTCTTTTCAAGTACTTCTAAGCGATTTTTAAGCATCTCCATAGTACATTTTCAGTCTTTCCAAGTACTTGGAAAAGATTTTCAAGCATCTCCAAAGTACATTTTCGGTCTTTTTAAGGACTTAAGGGGTATTTTTATGCTCTTTGATAGATATTTAAACTAAACCATGTAGATTATCATCCAGCATGCTAACTTTTGTGCTTAACTTGGAAGTTTATACTTGAAATCAGCAATTTTGTTTTGAAAAAAACCTCAAAAATGGCCTATCTTTGAACGCTTGTAACTTTTTTGTCTTTCGTCCTACGTTAAATTTGACCCCCATGTTGACGGTTCTACGTCAATTTTCCTTTCTTTTGCTGAAAACGGCGTCCTTTTATCTCCTCTAGTTTTCGATCTATTCACGTTTAAAGTTGGAGGTTTTTTCAGAAAAAGAGCATTTACGTTATTTCGGCCCGAATTGAGCTATCGAGCTAGGCATTCCTCTAAGCATTTCGCCTAGCTTCTTTGGTCATTTTGAACGTTTCCAACGAGCATTTTCGGTGTTTCCAAGTATTTCGGAGTGATTTTCAAGCATCTCCTAAGTACATTTTCGGGCTTTCCAAGTATTTGGGAGTGATTTTCAAGCACCTCCAAAGTATATTTTCGGTCTTTCCAAGTATTTCGGAGTGATTTTCAAGCATCTCTAAAGTACATTTTCGGTCTTTCCAAGTATTTCGGAGTGATTTTCAAGCATCTTTAAAGTACATTTTCGGTCTTTCCAAGTATTTCGGGGTGATTTTCAAGCATCTTTAAAGTACATTTTCAGTTGTTCCAAGTATTTGGAAGTGATTTTCAAGCCTCGCCAAAGAACATTTTCAGTCTTTACAAGTACTTGGGGGGCTTTTCAAGCATCTCCAAAGGACATTTTTGAGCTTTTCAAGTATTTTGAGTGATTTTCAAGTGACTCCAAAGTATATTTTCAGTCTTTTCAAGTACTTCTAAGCGATTTTTAAGCATCTCCATAGTACATTTTCGGTCTTTCCAAGTACTTGGAAAAGATTTTCAAGCATCTCCAAAGTACATTTTCGGTCTTTTTAAGGACTTAAGGGGTATTTTTATGCTCTTTGATAGATATTTAAACTAAACCATGTAGATTATCATCCAGCATGCAAACTTTTGTGCTTAACTTGGAAGTTTATACTTGAAATCAGCAATTTTGTTTTGAAAAAAACCTCAAAAATTGCCTATCTTTGAACGCTTGTAACTTTTTTGTCTTTCGTCCTACGTTAAATTTGACCCCCATGTTGACGATTCTACGTCAAATTTCCTTTCTTTTGCTGCAAACGGCGTCCTTTTATCTCTTCTAGTTTTCGAGCTATTCACGTTTAAAGTTGGAGGTTTTTTCAGAAAAAGAGCATTTACGTAATTTCGGCCCGAATTGAGCTATCGAGCTAGGCATTCCTCTAAGCATTTCGCCTAGCTTCTTTGGTCATTTTGCACGTTTCCAACGAGCATTTTCGGTCTTTAAAAGTATTTCGGAGTGATTTTCAAGCATCTCCAAAGTACATTTTTGGGCTTTCCAAGTATTTCGGAGTGATTTTCAAGCATCTCTAAAGTACATTTTCGGTCTTTCCAAGTATTTCGGAGTGATTTTCAAGCATCTCTAAAGTACATTTTCGGTCTTTCCAAGTATTTCGGGGTGATTTTCAAGCATCTTTAAAGTACATTTTCAGTTATTCCAAGTATTTGGAAGTGATTTTCAAGCCTCGCCAAAGAACATTTTCAGTCTTTCCAAGTACTTGGGGGGCTGTTCAAGCATCTCCAAAGGACATTTTTGAGCTTTTCAAGTATTTTGAGTGATTTTCAAGTGACTCCAAAGTATATTTTCAGTCTTTTCAAGTACTTCTAAGCGATTTTTAAGCATCTCCATAGTACATTTTCGGTCTTTCCAAGTACTTGGAAAAGATTTTCAAGCATCTCCAAAGTACATTTTCGGTCTTTTTAAGGACTTAAGGGGTATTTTTATGCTCTTTGATAGATATTTAAACTAAACCATGTAGATTGTCATCCAGCATGCAAACTTTTGTGCTTAACTTGGAAGTTTATACTTGAAATCAGCAATTTTGTTTTGAAAAAAACCTTAAAAATGGCCTATCTTTGAACGCTTGTAACTTTTTTGTCTTTCGTCCTACGTTAAATTTGACCCCCATGTTGACGGTTCTACGTCAAATTTCCTTTCTTTTGCTGAAAACGGCGTCCTTTTATCTCTTCTAGTTTTCGAGCTATTCACGTTTAAAGTTGGAGGTTTTTTCAGAAAAAGAGCATTTACGTTATTTCGGCCCGAATTGAGCTATCGAGCTAGGCATTCCTCTAAGCATTTCGCCTAGCTTCTTTGGTCATTTTGCACGTTTCCAACGAGCATTTTCGGTCTTTAAAAGTATTTCGGAGTGATTTTCAAGCATCTCCAAAGTACATTTTTGGGCTTTCCAAGTATTTCGGAGTGATTTTCAAGCATCTCTAAAGTACATTTTCGGTCTTTCCAAGTATTTCGGAGTGATTTTCAAGCATCTCTAAAGTACATTTTCGGTCTTTCCAAGTATTTCGGGGTGATTTTCAAGCATCTTTAAAGTACATTTTCAGTTATTCCAAGTATTTGAAAATGATTTTCAAGCCTCGCCAAAAAACATTTTCAGTCTTTCCAAGTACTTGGGGGGCTGTTCAAGCATCTCCAAAGGACATTTTTGAGCTTTTCAAGTATTTTGAGTGATTTTCAAGTGACTCCAAAGTATATTTTCAGTCTTTTCAAGTACTTCTAAGCGATTTTTAAGCATCTCCATAGTACATTTTCGGTCTTTCCAAGTACTTGGAAAAGATTTTCAAGCATCTCCAAAGTACATTTTCGGTCTTTTTAAGGACTTAAGGGGTATTTTTATGCTCTTTGATAGATATTTAAACTAAACCATGTAGATTGTCATCCAGCATGCAAACTTTTGTGCTTAACTTGGAAGTTTATACTTGAAATCAGCAATTTTGTTTTGAAAAAAACCTTAAAAATGGCCTATCTTTGAACGCTTGTAACTTTTTTGTCTTTCGTCCTACGTTAAATTTGACCCCCATGTTGACGGTTCTACGTCAAATTTCCTTTCTTTTGCTGAAAACGGCGTCCTTTTATCTCTTCTAGTTTTCGAGCTATTCACGTTTAAAGTTGGAGGTTTTTTCAGAAAAAGAGCATTTACGTTATTTCGGCCCGAATTGAGCTATCGAGCTAGGCATTCCTCTAAGCATTTCGCCTAGCTTCTTTGGTCATTTTGCACGTTTCCAACGAGCATTTTCGGTCTTTAAAAGTATTTCGGAGTGATTTTCAAGCATCTCCAAAGTACATTTTTGGGCTTTCCAAGTATTTCGGAGTGATTTTCAAGCATCTCTAAAGTACATTTTCGGTCTTTCCAAGTATTTCGGAGTGATTTTCAAGCATCTCTAAAGTACATTTTCGGTCTTTCCAAGTATTTCGGGGTGATTTTCAAGCATCTTTAAAGTACATTTTCGGTCTTTCCAAGTATTTCGGGGTGATTTTCAAGCATCTTTAAAGTACATTTTCAGTTATTCCAAGTATTTGGAAATGATTTTCAAGCCTCGCCAAAGAACATTTTCAGTCTTTCCAAGTACTTGGGGGGCTGTTCAAGCATCTCCAAAGGACATTTTTGAGCTTTTCAAGTATTTTGAGTGATTTTCAAGTGACTCCAAAGTATATTTTCAGTCTTTTCAAGTACTTCTAAGCGATTTTTAAGCATCTCCATAGTACATTTTCGGTCTTTCCAAGTACTTGGAAAAGATTTTCAAGCATCTCCAAAGTACATTTTCGGTCTTTTTAAGGACTTAAGGGGTATTTTTATGCTCTTTGATAGATATTTAAACTAAACCATGTAGATTATCATCCACCATGCAAACTTTTGTGCTTAACTTGGAAGTTTATACTTGAAATCAGCAATTTTGTTTTGAAAAAAACCTCAAAAATGGCCTATCTTTGAACGCTTGTAACTTTTTTGTCTTTCGTCCTACGTTAAATTTGACCCCCATGTTGACGGTTCTACGTCAAATTTCCTTTCTTTTGCTGAAAACGGCGTCCTTTTATCTCTTCTAGTTTTCGAGCTATTCACGTTTAAAGTTGGAGGTTTTTTCAGAAAAAGAGCATTTACGTTATTTCGGCCCGAATTGAGCTATCGAGCTAGGCATTCCTCTAAGCATTTCGCCTAGCTTCTTTGGTCATTTTGAACGTTTCCAACGAGCATTTTCGGTGTTTCCAAGTATTTCGGAGTGATTTTCAAGCATCTCCTAAGTACATTTTCGGGCTTTCCAAGTATTTGGGAGTGATTTTCAAGCACCTCCAAAGTATATTTTCGGTCTTTCCAAGTATTTCGGAGTGATTTTCAAGCATCTCTAAAGTACATTTTCGGTCTTTCCAAGTATTTCGGGGTGATTTTCAAGCATCTTTAAAGTACATTTTCGGTCTTTCCAAGTATTTCGGGGTGATTTTCAAGCATCTTTAAAGTACATTTTCAGTTGTTCCAAGTATTTGGAAGTGATTTTCAAGCCTCGCCAAAGAACATTTTCAGTCTTTACAAGTACTTGGGGGGCTTTTCAAGCATCTCCAAAGGACATTTTTGAGCTTTTCAAGTATTTTGAGTGATTTTCAAGTGACTCCAAAGTAAATTTTCAGTCTTTTCAAGTACTTCTAAGCGATTTTTAAGCATCTCCATAGTACATTTTCGGTCTTTCCAAGTACTTGGAAAAGATTTTCAAGCATCTCCAAAGTACATTTTCGGTCTTTTTAAGGACTTAAGGGGTATTTTTATGCTCTTTGATAGATATTTAAACTAAACCATGTAGATTATCATCCAGCATGCAAACTTTTGTGCTTAACTTGGAAGTTTATACTTGAAATCAGCAATTTTGTTTTGAAAAAAACCTCAAAAATGGCCTATCTTTGAACGCTTGTAACTTTTTTGTCTTTCGTCCTACGTTAAATTTGACCCCCATGTTGACGGTTCTACGTCAAATTTCCTTTCTTTTGCTGAAAACGGCGTCCTTTTATCTCCTCTAGTTTTCGATCTATTCACGTTTAAAGTTGGAGGTTTTTTCAGAAAAAGAGCATTTACGTTATTTCGGCCCGAATTGAGCTATCGAGCTAGGCATTCCTCTAAGCATTTCGCCTAGCTTCTTTGGTCATTTTGAACGTTTCCAACGAGCATTTTCGGTGTTTCCAAGTATTTCGGAGTGATTTTCAAGCATCTCCTATGTACATTTTCGGGCTTTCCAAGTATTTGGGAGTGATTTTCAAGCACCTCCAAAGTATATTTTCGGTCTTTCCAAGTATTTCGGAGTGATTTTCAAGCATCTTTAAAGTACATTTTCGGTCTTTCCAAGTATTTCGGGGTGATTTTCAAGCATCTTTAAAGTACATTTTCAGTTGTTCCAAGTATTTGGAAGTGATTTTCAAGCCTCGCCAAAGAACATTTTCAGTCTTTACAAGTACTTGGGGGGCTTTTCAAGCATCTCCAAAGGACATTTTTGAGCTTTTCAAGTATTTTGAGTGATTTTCAAGTGACTCCAAAGTATATTTTCAGTCTTTTCAAGTACTTCTAAGCGATTTTTAAGCATCTCCATAGTACATTTTCGGTCTTTCCAAGTACTTGGAAAAGATTTTCAAGCATCTCCAAAGTACATTTTCGGTCTTTTTAAGGACTTAAGGGGTATTTTTATGCTCTTTGATAGATATTTAAACTAAACCATGTAGATTATCATCCAGCATGCAAACTTTTGTGCTTAACTTGGAAGTTTATACTTGAAATCAGCAATTTTGTTTTGAAAAAAACCTCAAAAATTGCCTATCTTTGAACGCTTGTACCTTTTTTGTCTTTCGTCCTACGTTAAATTTGACCCCCATGTTGACGATTCTACGTCAAATTTCCTTTCTTTTGCTGCAAACGGCGTCCTTTTATCTCTTCTAGTTTTCGAGCTATTCACGTTTAAAGTTGGAGGTTTTTTCAGAAAAAGAGCATTTACGTAATTTCGGCCCGAATTGAGCTATCGAGCTAGGCATTCCTCTAAGCATTTCGCCTAGCTTCTTTGGTCATTTTGAACGTTTCCAACGAGCATTTTCGGTGTTTCCAAGTATTTCGGAGTGATTTTCAAGCATCTCCTAAGTACATTTTCGGGCTTTCCAAGTATTTGGGAGTGATTTTCAAGCACCTCCAAAGTATATTTTCGGTCTTTCCAAGTATTTCGGAGTGATTTTCAAGCATCTCTAAAGTACATTTTCGGTCTTTCCAAGTATTTCGGGGTGATTTTCAAGCATCTTTAAAGTACATTTTCAGTTGTTCCAAGTATTTGGAAGTGATTTTCAAGCCTCGCCAAAGAACATTTTCAGTCTTTCCAAGTACTTGGGGGGCTGTTCAAGCATCTCCAAAGGACATTTTTGAGCTTTTCAAGTATTTTGAGTGATTTTCAAGTGACTCCAAAGTATATTTTCAGTCTTTTCAAGTACTTCTAAGCGATTTTTAAGCATCTCCATAGTACATTTTCGGTCTTTCCAAGTACTTGGAAAAGATTTTCAAGCATCTCCAAAGTACATTTTCGGTCTTTTTAAGGACTTAAGGGGTATTTTTATGCTCTTTGATAGATATTTAAACTAAACCATGTAGATTATCATCCAGCATGCAAACTTTTGTGCTTAACTTGGAAGTTTATACTTGAAATCAGCAATTTTGTTTTGAAAAAAACCTCAAAAATGGCCTATCTTTGAACGCTTGTAACTTTTTTGTCTTTCGTCCTACGTTAAATTTGACCCCCATGTTGACGGTTCTACGTCAAATTTCCTTTCTTTTGCTGAAAACGGCGTCCTTTTATCTCTTCTAGTTTTCGAGCTATTCACGTTTAAAGTTGGAGGTTTTTTCAGAAAAAGAGCATTTACGTTATTTCGGCCCGAATTGAGCTATCGAGCTAGGCATTCCTCTAAGCATTTCGCCTAGCTTCTTTGGTCATTTTGCACGTTTCCAACGAGCATTTTCGGTCTTTAAAAGTATTTCGGAGTGATTTTCAAGCATCTCCAAAGTACATTTTTGGGCTTTCCAAGTATTTCGGAGTGATTTTCAAGCATCTCTAAAGTACATTTTCGGTCTTTCCAAGTATTTCGGAGTGATTTTCAAGCATCTCTAAAGTACATTTTCGGTCTTTCCAAGTATTTCGGGGTGATTTTCAAGCATTTTTAAAGTACATTTTCGGTCTTTCCAAGTATTTCGGGGTGATTTTCAAGCATCTTTAAAGTACATTTTCAGTTATTCCAAGTATTTGGAAATGATTTTCAAGCCTCGCCAAAGAACATTTTCAGTCTTTCCAAGTACTTGGGGGGCTGTTCAAGCATCTCCAAAGGACATTTTTGAGCTTTTCAAGTATTTTGAGTGATTTTCAAGTGACTCCAAAGTATATTTTCAGTCTTTTCAAGTACTTCTAAGCGATTTTTAAGCATCTCCATAGTACATTTTCGGTCTTTCCAAGTACTTGGAAAAGATTTTCAAGCATCTCCAAAGTACATTTTCGGTCTTTTTAAGGACTTAAGGGGTATTTTTATGCTCTTTGATAGATATTTAAACTAAACCATGTAGATTATCATCCACCATGCAAACTTTTGTGCTTAACTTGGAAGTTTATACTTGAAATCAGCAATTTTGTTTTGAAAAAAACCTCAAAAATGGCCTATCTTTGAACGCTTGTAACTTTTTTGTCTTTCGTCCTACGTTAAATTTGACCCCCATGTTGACGGTTCTACGTCAAATTTCCTTTCTTTTGCTGAAAACGGCGTCCTTTTATCTCTTCTAGTTTTCGAGCTATTCACGTTTAAAGTTGGAGGTTTTTTCAGAAAAAGAGCATTTACGTTATTTCGGCCCGAATTGAGCTATCGAGCTAGGCATTCCTCTAAGCATTTCGCCTAGCTTCTTTGGTCATTTTGAACGTTTCCAACGAGCATTTTCGGTGTTTCCAAGTATTTCGGAGTGATTTTCAAGCATCTCCTAAGTACATTTTCGGGCTTTCCAAGTATTTGGGAGTGATTTTCAAGCACCTCCAAAGTATATTTTCGGTCTTTCCAAGTATTTCGGAGTGATTTTCAAGCATCTCTAAAGTACATTTTCGGTCTTTCCAAGTATTTCGGGGTGATTTTCAAGCATCTTTAAAGTACATTTTCGGTCTTTCCAAGTATTTCGGGGTGATTTTCAAGCATCTTTAAAGTACATTTTCAGTTGTTCCAAGTATTTGGAAGTGATTTTCAAGCCTCGCCAAAGAACATTTTCAGTCTTTACAAGTACTTGGGGGGCTTTTCAAGCATCTCCAAAGGACATTTTTGAGCTTTTCAAGTATTTTGAGTGATTTTCAAGTGACTCCAAAGTAAATTTTCAGTCTTTTCAAGTACTTCTAAGCGATTTTTAAGCATCTCCATAGTACATTTTCGGTCTTTCCAAGTACTTGGAAAAGATTTTCAAGCATCTCCAAAGTACATTTTCGGTCTTTTTAAGGACTTAAGGGGTATTTTTATGCTCTTTGATAGATATTTAAACTAAACCATGTAGATTATCATCCAGCATGCAAACTTTTGTGCTTAACTTGGAAGTTTATACTTGAAATCAGCAATTTTGTTTTGAAAAAAACCTC
This sequence comes from Anopheles ziemanni, assembly GCF_943734765.1. NCBI lineage: Eukaryota > Metazoa > Arthropoda > Insecta > Diptera > Culicidae > Anopheles > Anopheles ziemanni. The sequence continues at coordinate 19,748 of NW_026690041.1, read as the reverse complement.
AAAAATGGCCTATCTTTGAACGCTTGTAACTTTTTTGTCTTTCGTCCTACGTTAAATTTGACCCCCATGTTGACGGTTCTACGTCAAATTTCCTTTCTTTTGCTGAAAACGGCGTCCTTTTATCTCCTCTAGTTTTCGATCTATTCACGTTTAAAGTTGGAGGTTTTTTCAGAAAAAGAGCATTTACGTTATTTCGGCCCGAATTGAGCTATCGAGCTAGGCATTCCTCTAAGCATTTCGCCTAGCTTCTTTGGTCATTTTGAACGTTTCCAACGAGCATTTTCGGTGTTTCCAAGTATTTCGGAGTGATTTTCAAGCATCTCCTAAGTACATTTTCGGGCTTTCCAAGTATTTGGGAGTGATTTTCAAGCACCTCCAAAGTATATTTTCGGTCTTTCCAAGTATTTCGGAGTGATTTTCAAGCATCTCTAAAGTACATTTTCGGTCTTTCCAAGTATTTCGGAGTGATTTTCAAGCATCTTTAAAGTACATTTTCGGTCTTTCCAAGTATTTCGGGGTGATTTTCAAGCATCTTTAAAGTACATTTTCAGTTGTTCCAAGTATTTGGAAGTGATTTTCAAGCCTCGCCAAAGAACATTTTCAGTCTTTACAAGTACTTGGGGGGCTTTTCAAGCATCTCCAAAGGACATTTTTGAGCTTTTCAAGTATTTTGAGTGATTTTCAAGTGACTCCAAAGTATATTTTCAGTCTTTTCAAGTACTTCTAAGCGATTTTTAAGCATCTCCATAGTACATTTTCGGTCTTTCCAAGTACTTGGAAAAGATTTTCAAGCATCTCCAAAGTACATTTTCGGTCTTTTTAAGGACTTAAGGGGTATTTTTATGCTCTTTGATAGATATTTAAACTAAACCATGTAGATTATCATCCAGCATGCAAACTTTTGTGCTTAACTTGGAAGTTTATACTTGAAATCAGCAATTTTGTTTTGAAAAAAACCTCAAAAATTGCCTATCTTTGAACGCTTGTAACTTTTTTGTCTTTCGTCCTACGTTAAATTTGACCCCCATGTTGACGATTCTACGTCAAATTTCCTTTCTTTTGCTGCAAACGGCGTCCTTTTATCTCTTCTAGTTTTCGAGCTATTCACGTTTAAAGTTGGAGGTTTTTTCAGAAAAAGAGCATTTACGTAATTTCGGCCCGAATTGAGCTATCGAGCTAGGCATTCCTCTAAGCATTTCGCCTAGCTTCTTTGGTCATTTTGAACGTTTCCAACGAGCATTTTCGGTGTTTCCAAGTATTTCGGAGTGATTTTCAAGCATCTCCTAAGTACATTTTCGGGCTTTCCAAGTATTTGGGAGTGATTTTCAAGCACCTCCAAAGTATATTTTCGGTCTTTCCAAGTATTTCGGAGTGATTTTCAAGCATCTCTAAAGTACATTTTCGGTCTTTCCAAGTATTTCGGGGTGATTTTCAAGCATCTTTAAAGTACATTTTCAGTTGTTCCAAGTATTTGGAAGTGATTTTCAAGCCTCGCCAAAGAACATTTTCAGTCTTTCCAAGTACTTGGGGGGCTGTTCAAGCATCTCCAAAGGACATTTTTGAGCTTTTCAAGTATTTTGAGTGATTTTCAAGTGACTCCAAAGTATATTTTCAGTCTTTTCAAGTACTTCTAAGCGATTTTTAAGCATCTCCATAGTACATTTTCGGTCTTTCCAAGTACTTGGAAAAGATTTTCAAGCATCTCCAAAGTACATTTTCGGTCTTTTTAAGGACTTAAGGGGTATTTTTATGCTCTTTGATAGATATTTAAACTAAACCATGTAGATTATCATCCAGCATGCAAACTTTTGTGCTTAACTTGGAAGTTTATACTTGAAATCAGCAATTTTGTTTTGAAAAAAACCTCAAAAATGGCCTATCTTTGAACGCTTGTAACTTTTTTGTCTTTCGTCCTACGTTAAATTTGACCCCCATGTTGACGGTTCTACGTCAAATTTCCTTTCTTTTGCTGAAAACGGCGTCCTTTTATCTCTTCTAGTTTTCGAGCTATTCACGTTTAAAGTTGGAGGTTTTTTCAGAAAAAGAGCATTTACGTTATTTCGGCCCGAATTGAGCTATCGAGCTAGGCATTCCTCTAAGCATTTCGCCTAGCTTCTTTGGTCATTTTGCACGTTTCCAACGAGCATTTTCGGTCTTTAAAAGTATTTCGGAGTGATTTTCAAGCATCTCCAAAGTACATTTTTGGGCTTTCCAAGTATTTCGGAGTGATTTTCAAGCATCTCTAAAGTACATTTTCGGTCTTTCCAAGTATTTCGGAGTGATTTTCAAGCATCTCTAAAGTACATTTTCGGTCTTTCCAAGTATTTCGGGGTGATTTTCAAGCATCTTTAAAGTACATTTTCAGTTATTCCAAGTATTTGAAAATGATTTTCAAGCCTCGCCAAAAAACATTTTCAGTCTTTCCAAGTACTTGGGGGGCTGTTCAAGCATCTCCAAAGGACATTTTTGAGCTTTTCAAGTATTTTGAGTGATTTTCAAGTGACTCCAAAGTATATTTTCAGTCTTTTCAAGTACTTCTAAGCGATTTTTAAGCATCTCCATAGTACATTTTCGGTCTTTCCAAGTACTTGGAAAAGATTTTCAAGCATCTCCAAAGTACATTTTCGGTCTTTTTAAGGACTTAAGGGGTATTTTTATGCTCTTTGATAGATATTTAAACTAAACCATGTAGATTGTCATCCAGCATGCAAACTTTTGTGCTTAACTTGGAAGTTTATACTTGAAATCAGCAATTTTGTTTTGAAAAAAACCTTAAAAATGGCCTATCTTTGAACGCTTGTAACTTTTTTGTCTTTCGTCCTACGTTAAATTTGACCCCCATGTTGACGGTTCTACGTCAAATTTCCTTTCTTTTGCTGAAAACGGCGTCCTTTTATCTCTTCTAGTTTTCGAGCTATTCACGTTTAAAGTTGGAGGTTTTTTCAGAAAAAGAGCATTTACGTTATTTCGGCCCGAATTGAGCTATCGAGCTAGGCATTCCTCTAAGCATTTCGCCTAGCTTCTTTGGTCATTTTGCACGTTTCCAACGAGCATTTTCGGTCTTTAAAAGTATTTCGGAGTGATTTTCAAGCATCTCCAAAGTACATTTTTGGGCTTTCCAAGTATTTCGGAGTGATTTTCAAGCATCTCTAAAGTACATTTTCGGTCTTTCCAAGTATTTCGGAGTGATTTTCAAGCATCTCTAAAGTACATTTTCGGTCTTTCCAAGTATTTCGGGGTGATTTTCAAGCATCTTTAAAGTACATTTTCAGTTATTCCAAGTATTTGAAAATGATTTTCAAGCCTCGCCAAAGAACATTTTCAGTCTTTCCAAGTACTTGGGGGGCTGTTCAAGCATCTCCAAAGGACATTTTTGAGCTTTTCAAGTATTTTGAGTGATTTTCAAGTGACTCCAAAGTATATTTTCAGTCTTTTCAAGTACTTCTAAGCGATTTTTAAGCATCTCCATAGTACATTTTCGGTCTTTCCAAATACTTGGAAAAGATTTTCAAGCATCTCCAAAGTACATTTTCGGTCTTTTTAAGGACTTAAGGGGTATTTTTATGCTCTTTGATAGATATTTAAACTAAACCATGTAGATTGTCATCCAGCATGCAAACTTTTGTGCTTAACTTGGAAGTTTATACTTGAAATCAGCAATTTTGTTTTGAAAAAAACCTCAAAAATGGCCTATCTTGGAACGCTTGTAACTTTTTTGTCTTTCGTCCTACGTTAAATTTGACCCCCATGTTGACGGTTCTACGTCAAATTTCCTTTCTTTTGCTGAAAACGGCGTCCTTTTATCTCTTCTAGTTTTCGAGCTATTCACGTTTAAAGTTGGAGGTTTTTTCAGAAAAAGAGCATTTACGTTATTTCGGCCCGAATTGAGCTATCGAGCTAGGCATTCCTCTAAGCATTTCGCCTAGCTTCTTTGGTCATTTTGCACGTTTCCAACGAGCATTTTCGGTCTTTAAAAGTATTTCGGAGTGATTTTCAAGCATCTCCAAAGTACATTTTTGGGCTTTCCAAGTATTTCGGAGTGATTTTCAAGCATCTCTAAAGTACATTTTCGGTCTTTCCAAGTATTTCGGAGTGATTTTCAAGCATCTCTAAAGTACATTTTCGGTCTTTCCAAGTATTTCGGGGTGATTTTCAAGCATCTTTAAAGTACATTTTCAGTTATTCCAAGTATTTGAAAATGATTTTCAAGCCTCGCCAAAAAACATTTTCAGTCTTTCCTAGTACTTGGGGGGCTGTTCAAGCATCTCCAAAGGACATTTTTGAGCTTTTCAAGTATTTTGAGTGATTTTCAAGTGACTCCAAAGTATATTTTCAGTCTTTTCAAGTACTTCTAAGCGATTTTTAAGCATCTCCATAGTACATTTTCGGTCTTTCCAAGTACTTGGAAAAGATTTTCAAGCATCTCCAAAGTACATTTTCGGTCTTTTTAAGGACTTAAGGGGTATTTTTATGTTCTTTGATAGATATTTAAACTAAACCATGTAGATTGTCATCCAGCATGCAAACTTTTGTGCTTAACTTGGAAGTTTATACTTGAAATCAGCAATTTTGTTTTGAAAAAAACCTTAAAAATGGCCTATCTTTGAACGCTTGTAACTTTTTTGTCTTTCGTCCTACGTTAAATTTGACCCCCATGTTGACGGTTCTACGTCAAATTTCCTTTCTTTTGCTGAAAACGGCGTCCTTTTATCTCTTCTAGTTTTCGAGCTATTCACGTTTAAAGTTGGAGGTTTTTTCAGAAAAAGAGCATTTACGTTATTTCGGCCCGAATTGAGCTATCGAGCTAGGCATTCCTCTAAGCATTTCGCCTAGCTTCTTTGGTCATTTTGCACGTTTCCAACGAGCATTTTCGGTCTTTAAAAGTATTTCGGAGTGATTTTCAAGCATCTCCAAAGTACATTTTTGGGCTTTCCAAGTATTTCGGAGTGATTTTCAAGCATCTCTAAAGTACATTTTCGGTCTTTCCAAGTATTTCGGAGTGATTTTCAAGCATCTCTAAAGTACATTTTCGGTCTTTCCAAGTATTTCGGGGTGATTTTCAAGCATCTTTAAAGTACATTTTCAGTTATTCCAAGTATTTGAAAATGATTTTCAAGCCTCGCCAAAGAACATTTTCAGTCTTTCCAAGTACTTGGGGGGCTGTTCAAGCATCTCCAAAGGACATTTTTGAGCTTTTCAAGTATTTTGAGTGATTTTCAAGTGACTCCAAAGTATATTTTCAGTCTTTTCAAGTACTTCTAAGCGATTTTTAAGCATCTCCATAGTACATTTTCGGTCTTTCCAAATACTTGGAAAAGATTTTCAAGCATCTCCAAAGTACATTTTCGGTCTTTTTAAGGACTTAAGGGGTATTTTTATGCTCTTTGATAGATATTTAAACTAAACCATGTAGATTGTCATCCAGCATGCAAACTTTTGTGCTTAACTTGGAAGTTTATACTTGAAATCAGCAATTTTGTTTTGAAAAAAACCTCAAAAATGGCCTATCTTTGAACGCTTGTAACTTTTTTGTCTTTCGTCCTACGTTAAATTTGACCCCCATGTTGACGGTTCTACGTCAAATTTCCTTTCTTTTGCTGAAAACGGCGTCCTTTTATCTCTTCTAGTTTTCGAGCTATTCACGTTTAAAGTTGGAGGTTTTTTCAGAAAAAGAGCATTTACGTTATTTCGGCCCGAATTGAGCTATCGAGCTAGGCATTCCTCTAAGCATTTCGCCTAGCTTCTTTGGTCATTTTGAACGTTTCCAACGAGCATTTTCGGTGTTTCCAAGTATTTCGGAGTGATTTTCAAGCATCTCCTAAGTACATTTTCGGGCTTTCCAAGTATTTGGGAGTGATTTTCAAGCACCTCCAAAGTATATTTTCGGTCTTTCCAAGTATTTCGGAGTGATTTTCAAGCATCTCTAAAGTACATTTTCGGTCTTTCCAAGTATTTCGGAGTGATTTTCAAGCATCTTTAAAGTACATTTTCGGTCTTTCCAAGTATTTCGGGGTGATTTTCAAGCATCTTTAAAGTACATTTTCAGTTGTTCCAAGTATTTGGAAGTGATTTTCAAGCCTCGCCAAAGAACATTTTCAGTCTTTACAAGTACTTGGGGGGCTTTTCAAGCATCTCCAAAGGACATTTTTTGAGCTTTTCAAGTATTTTGAGTGATTTTCAAGTGACTCCAAAGTAAATTTTCAGTCTTTTCAAGTACTTCTAAGCGATTTTTAAGCATCTCCATAGTACATTTTCAGTCTTTCCAAGTACTTGGAAAAGATTTTCAAGCATCTCCAAAGTACATTTTCGGTCTTTTTAAGGACTTAAGGGGTATTTTTATGCTCTTTGATAGATATTTAAACTAAACCATGTAGATTATCATCCAGCATGCAAACTTTTGTGCTTAACTTGGAAGTTTATACTTGAAATCAGCAGTTTTGTTTTGAAAAAAACCTCAAAAATGGCCTATCTTTGAACGCTTGTAACTTTTTTGTCTTTCGTCCTACGTTAAATTTGACCCCCATGTTGACGGTTCTACGTCAAATTTCCTTTCTTTTGCTGAAAACGGCGTCCTTTTATCTCCTCTAGTTTTCGATCTATTCACGTTTAAAGTTGGAGGTTTTTTCAGAAAAAGAGCATTTACGTAATTTCGGCCCGAATTGAGCTATCGAGCTAGGCATTCCTCTAAGCATTTCGCCTAGCTTCTTTGGTCATTTTGAACGTTTCCAACGAGCATTTTCGGTGTTTCCAAGTATTTCGGAGTGATTTTCAAGCATCTCCTAAGTACATTTTCGGGCTTTCCAAGTATTTGGGAGTGATTTTCAAGCACCTCCAAAGTATATTTTCGGTCTTTCCAAGTATTTCGGAGTGATTTTCAAGCATCTCTAAAGTACATTTTCGGTCTTTCCAAGTATTTCGGGGTGATTTTCAAGCATCTTTAAAGTACATTTTCAGTTGTTCCAAGTATTTGGAAGTGATTTTCAAGCCTCGCCAAAGAACATTTTCAGTCTTTCCAAGTACTTGGGGGGCTGTTCAAGCATCTCCAAAGGACATTTTTGAGCTTTTCAAGTATTTTGAGTGATTTTCAAGTGACTCCAAAGTATATTTTCAGTCTTTTCAAGTACTTCTAAGCGATTTTTAAGCATCTCCATAGTACATTTTCGGTCTTTCCAAGTACTTGGAAAAGATTTTCAAGCATCTCCAAAGTACATTTTCGGTCTTTTTAAGGACTTAAGGGGTATTTTTATGCTCTTTGATAGATATTTAAACTAAACCATGTAGATTATCATCCAGCATGCAAACTTTTGTGCTTAACTTGGAAGTTTATACTTGAAATCAGCAATTTTGTTTTGAAAAAAACCTCAAAAATGGCCTATCTTTGAACGCTTGTAACTTTTTTGTCTTTCGTCCTACGTTAAATTTGACCCCCATGTTGACGGTTCTACGTCAAATTTCCTTTCTTTTGCTGAAAACGGCGTCCTTTTATCTCTTCTAGTTTTCGAGCTATTCACGTTTAAAGTTGGAGGTTTTTTCAGAAAAAGAGCATTTACGTTATTTCGGCCCGAATTGAGCTATCGAGCTAGGCATTCCTCTAAGCATTTCGCCTAGCTTCTTTGGTCATTTTGCACGTTTCCAACGAGCATTTTCGGTCTTTAAAAGTATTTCGGAGTGATTTTCAAGCATCTCCAAAGTACATTTTTGGGCTTTCCAAGTATTTCGGAGTGATTTTCAAGCATCTCTAAAGTACATTTTCGGTCTTTCCAAGTATTTCGGAGTGATTTTCAAGCATCTCTAAAGTACATTTTCGGTCTTTCCAAGTATTTCGGGGTGATTTTCAAGCATCTTTAAAGTACATTTTCAGTTATTCCAAGTATTTGAAAATGATTTTCAAGCCTCGCCAAAAAACATTTTCAGTCTTTCCAAGTACTTGGGGGGCTGTTCAAGCATCTCCAAAGGACATTTTTGAGCTTTTCAAGTATTTTGAGTGATTTTCAAGTGACTCCAAAGTATATTTTCAGTCTTTTCAAGTACTTCTAAGCGATTTTTAAGCATCTCCATAGTACATTTTCGGTCTTTCAAAGTACTTGGAAAAGATTTTCAAGCATCTCCAAAGTACATTTTCGGTCTTTTTAAGGACTTAAGGGGTATTTTTATGCTCTTTGATAGATATTTAAACTAAACCATGTAGATTGTCATCCAGCATGCAAACTTTTGTGCTTAACTTGGAAGTTTATACTTGAAATCAGCAATTTTGTTTTGAAAAAAACCTTAAAAATGGCCTATCTTTGAACGCTTGTAACTTTTTTGTCTTTCGTCCTACGTTAAATTTGACCCCCATGTTGACGGTTCTACGTCAAATTTCCTTTCTTTTGCTGAAAACGGCGTCCTTTTATCTCTTCTAGTTTTCGAGCTATTCACGTTTAAAGTTGGAGGTTTTTTCAGAAAAAGAGCATTTACGTTATTTCGGCCCGAATTGAGCTATCGAGCTAGGCATTCCTCTAAGCATTTCGCCTAGCTTCTTTGGTCATTTTGCACGTTTCCAACGAGCATTTTCGGTCTTTAAAAGTATTTCGGAGTGATTTTCAAGCATCTCCAAAGTACATTTTTGGGCTTTCCAAGTATTTCGGAGTGATTTTCAAGCATCTCTAAAGTACATTTTCGGTCTTTCCAAGTATTTCGGAGTGATTTTCAAGCATCTCTAAAGTACATTTTCGGTCTTTCCAAGTATTTCGGGGTGATTTTCAAGCATCTTTAAAGTACATTTTCAGTTATTCCAAGTATTTGAAAATGATTTTCAAGCCTCGCCAAAGAACATTTTCAGTCTTTCCAAGTACTTGGGGGGCTGTTCAAGCATCTCCAAAGGACATTTTTGAGCTTTTCAAGTATTTTGAGTGATTTTCAAGTGACTCCAAAGTATATTTTCAGTCTTTTCAAGTACTTCTAAGCGATTTTTAAGCATCTCCATAGTACATTTTCGGTCTTTCCAAATACTTGGAAAAGATTTTCAAGCATCTCCAAAGTACATTTTCGGTCTTTTTAAGGACTTAAGGGGTATTTTTATGCTCTTTGATAGATATTTAAATTAAACCATGTAGATTGTCATCCAGCATGCAAACTTTTGTGCTTAACTTGGAAGTTTATACTTGAAATCAGCAATTTTGTTTTGAAAAAAACCTCAAAAATGGCCTATCTTTGAACGCTTGTAACTTTTTTGTCTTTCGTCCTACGTTAAATTTGACCCCCATGTTGACGGTTTTACGTCAAATTTCCTTTCTTTTGCTGAAAACGGCGTCCTTTTATCTCTTCTAGTTTTCGAGCTATTCACGTTTAAAGTTGGAGGTTTTTTCAGAAAAAGAGCATTTACGTTATTTCGGCCCGAATTGAGCTATCGAGCTAGGCATTCCTCTAAGCATTTCGCCTAGCTTCTTTGGTCATTTTGAACGTTTCCAACGAGCATTTTCGGTGTTTCCAAGTATTTCGGAGTGATTTTCAAGCATCTCCTAAGTACATTTTCGGGCTTTCCAAGTATTTGGGAGTGATTTTCAAGCACCTCCAAAGTATATTTTCGGTCTTTCCAAGTATTTCGGAGTGATTTTCAAGCATCTCTAAAGTACATTTTCGGTCTTTCCAAGTATTTCGGAGTGATTTTCAAGCATCTTTAAAGTACATTTTCGGTCTTTCCAAGTATTTCGGGGTGATTTTCAAGCATCTTTAAAGTACATTTTCAGTTATTCCAAGTATTTGGAAATGATTTTCAAGCCTCGCCAAAGAACATTTTCAGTCTTTCCAAGTACTTGGGGGGCTGTTCAAGCATCTCCAAAGGACATTTTTGAGCTTTTCAAGTATTTTGAGTGATTTTCAAGTGACTCCAAAGTATATTTTCAGTCTTTTCAAGTACTTCTAAGCGATTTTTAAGCATCTCCATAGTACATTTTCGGTCTTTCCAAGTACTTGGAAAAGATTTTCAAGCATCTCCAAAGTACATTTTCGGTCTTTTTAAGGACTTAAGGGGTATTTTTATGCTCTTTGATAGATATTTAAACTAAACCATGTAGATTATCATCCACCATGCAAACTTTTGTGCTTAACTTGGAAGTTTATACTTGAAATCAGCAATTTTGTTTTGAAAAAAACCTTAAAAATGGCCTATCTTTGAACGCTTGTAACTTTTTTGTCTTTCGTCCTACGTTAAATTTGACCCCCATGTTGACGGTTCTACGTCAAATTTCCTTTCTTTTGCTGAAAACGGCGTCCTTTTATCTCTTCTAGTTTTCGAGCTATTCACGTTTAAAGTTGGAGGTTTTTTCAGAAAAAGAGCATTTACGTTATTTCGGCCCGAATTGAGCTATCGAGCTAGGCATTCCTCTAAGCATTTCGCCTAGCTTCTTTGGTCATTTTGCACGTTTCCAACGAGCATTTTCGGTCTTTAAAAGTATTTCGGAGTGATTTTCAAGCATCTCCAAAGTACATTTTTGGGCTTTCCAAGTATTTCGGAGTGATTTTCAAGCATCTCTAAAGTACATTTTCGGTCTTTCCAAGTATTTCGGAGTGATTTTCAAGCATCTCTAAAGTACATTTTCGGTCTTTCCAAGTATTTCGGGGTGATTTTCAAGCATCTTTAAAGTACATTTTCAGTTATTCCAAGTATTTGAAAATGATTTTCAAGCCTCGCCAAAGAACATTTTCAGTCTTTCCAAGTACTTGGGGGGCTGTTCAAGCATCTCCAAAGGACATTTTTGAGCTTTTCAAGTATTTTGAGTGATTTTCAAGTGACTCCAAAGTATATTTTCAGTCTTTTCAAGTACTTCTAAGCGATTTTTAAGCATCTCCATAGTACATTTTCGGTCTTTCCAAATACTTGGAAAAGATTTTCAAGCATCTCCAAAGTACATTTTCGGTCTTTTTAAGGACTTAAGGGGTATTTTTATGCTCTTTGATAGATATTTAAACTAAACCATGTAGATTGTCATCCAGCATGCAAACTTTTGTGCTTAACTTGGAAGTTTATACTTGAAATCAGCAATTTTGTTTTGAAAAAAACCTCAAAAATGGCCTATCTTTGAACGCTTGTAACTTTTTTGTCTTTCGTCCTACGTTAAATTTGACCCCCATGTTGACGGTTCTACGTCAAATTTCCTTTCTTTTGCTGAAAACGGCGTCCTTTTATCTCTTCTAGTTTTCGAGCTATTCACGTTTAAAGTTGGAGGTTTTTTCAGAAAAAGAGCATTTACGTTATTTCGGCCCGAATTGAGCTATCGAGCTAGGCATTCCTCTAAGCATTTCGCCTAGCTTCTTTGGTCATTTTGCACGTTTCCAACGAGCATTTTCGGTCTTTAAAAGTATTTCGGAGTGATTTTCAAGCATCTCCAAAGTACATTTTTGGGCTTTCCAAGTATTTCGGAGTGATTTTCAAGCATCTCTAAAGTACATTTTCGGTCTTTCCAAGTATTTCGGAGTGATTTTCAAGCATCTCTAAAGTACATTTTCGGTCTTTCCAAGTATTTCGGGGTGATTTTCAAGCATCTTTAAAGTACATTTTCAGTTATTCCAAGTATTTGAAAATGATTTTCAAGCCTCGCCAAAAAACATTTTCAGTCTTTCCTAGTACTTGGGGGGCTGTTCAAGCATCTCCAAAGGACATTTTTGAGCTTTTCAAGTATTTTGAGTGATTTTCAAGTGACTCCAAAGTATATTTTCAGTCTTTTCAAGTACTTCTAAGCGATTTTTAAGCATCTCCATAGTACATTTTCGGTCTTTCCAAGTACTTGGAAAAGATTTTCAAGCATCTCCAAAGTACATTTTCGGTCTTTTTAAGGACTTAAGGGGTATTTTTATGTTCTTTGATAGATATTTAAACTAAACCATGTAGATTGTCATCCAGCATGCAAACTTTTGTGCTTAACTTGGAAGTTTATACTTGAAATCAGCAATTTTGTTTTGAAAAAAACCTTAAAAATGGCCTATCTTTGAACGCTTGTAACTTTTTTGTCTTTCGTCCTACGTTAAATTTGACCCCCATGTTGACGGTTCTACGTCAAATTTCCTTTCTTTTGCTGAAAACGGCGTCCTTTTATCTCTTCTAGTTTTCGAGCTATTCACGTTTAAAGTTGGAGGTTTTTTCAGAAAAAGAGCATTTACGTTATTTCGGCCCGAATTGAGCTATCGAGCTAGGCATTCCTCTAAGCATTTCGCCTAGCTTCTTTGGTCATTTTGCACGTTTCCAACGAGCATTTTCGGTCTTTAAAAGTATTTCGGAGTGATTTTCAAGCATCTCCAAAGTACATTTTTGGGCTTTCCAAGTATTTCGGAGTGATTTTCAAGCATCTCTAAAGTACATTTTCGGTCTTTCCAAGTATTTCGGAGTGATTTTCAAGCATCTCTAAAGTACATTTTCGGTCTTTCCAAGTATTTCGGGGTGATTTTCAAGCATCTTTAAAGTACATTTTCAGTTATTCCAAGTATTTGAAAATGATTTTCAAGCCTCGCCAAAAAACATTTTCAGTCTTTCCTAGTACTTGGGGGGCTGTTCAAGCATCTCCAAAGGACATTTTTGAGCTTTTCAAGTATTTTGAGTGATTTTCAAGTGACTCCAAAGTATATTTTCAGTCTTTTCAAGTACTTCTAAGCGATTTTTAAGCATCTCCATAGTACATTTTCGGTCTTTCCAAGTACTTGGAAAAGATTTTCAAGCATCTCCAAAGTACATTTTCGGTCTTTTTAAGGACTTAAGGGGTATTTTTATGTTCTTTGATAGATATTTAAACTAAACCATGTAGATTGTCATCCAGCATGCAAACTTTTGTGCTTAACTTGGAAGTTTATACTTGAAATCAGCAATTTTGTTTTGAAAAAAACCTTAAAAATGGCCTATCTTTGAACGCTTGTAACTTTTTTGTCTTTCGTCCTACGTTAAATTTGACCCCCATGTTGACGGTTCTACGTCAAATTTCCTTTCTTTTGCTGAAAACGGCGTCCTTTTATCTCTTCTAGTTTTCGAGCTATTCACGTTTAAAGTTGGAGGTTTTTTCAGAAAAAGAGCATTTACGTTATTTCGGCCCGAATTGAGCTATCGAGCTAGGCATTCCTCTAAGCATTTCGCCTAGCTTCTTTGGTCATTTTGCACGTTTCCAACGAGCATTTTCGGTCTTTAAAAGTATTTCGGAGTGATTTTCAAGCATCTCCAAAGTACATTTTTGGGCTTTCCAAGTATTTCGGAGTGATTTTCAAGCATCTCTAAAGTACATTTTCGGTCTTTCCAAGTATTTCGGAGTGATTTTCAAGCATCTCTAAAGTACATTTTCGGTCTTTCCAAGTATTTCGGGGTGATTTTCAAGCATCTTTAAAGTACATTTTCAGTTATTCCAAGTATTTGAAAATGATTTTCAAGCCTCGCCAAAAAACATTTTCAGTCTTTCCAAGTACTTGGGGGGCTGTTCAAGCATCTCCAAAGGACATTTTTGAGCTTTTCAAGTATTTTGAGTGATTTTCAAGTGACTCCAAAGTATATTTTCAGTCTTTTCAAGTACTTCTAAGCGATTTTTAAGCATCTCCATAGTACATTTTCGGTCTTTCAAAGTACTTGGAAAAGATTTTCAAGCATCTCCAAAGTACATTTTCGGTCTTTTTAAGGACTTAAGGGGTATTTTTATGCTCTTTGATAGATATTTAAACTAAACCATGTAGATTGTCATCCAGCATGCAAACTTTTGTGCTTAACTTGGAAGTTTATACTTGAAATCAGCAATTTTGTTTTGAAAAAAACCTTAAAAATGGCCTATCTTTGAACGCTTGTAACTTTTTTGTCTTTCGTCCTACGTTAAATTTGACCCCCATGTTGACGGTTCTACGTCAAATTTCCTTTCTTTTGCTGAAAACGGCGTCCTTTTATCTCTTCTAGTTTTCGAGCTATTCACGTTTAAAGTTGGAGGTTTTTTCAGAAAAAGAGCATTTACGTTATTTCGGCCCGAATTGAGCTATCGAGCTAGGCATTCCTCTAAGCATTTCGCCTAGCTTCTTTGGTCATTTTGCACGTTTCCAACGAGCATTTTCGGTCTTTAAAAGTATTTCGGAGTGATTTTCAAGCATCTCCAAAGTACATTTTTGGGCTTTCCAAGTATTTCGGAGTGATTTTCAAGCATCTCTAAAGTACATTTTCGGTCTTTCCAAGTATTTCGGAGTGATTTTCAAGCATCTCTAAAGTACATTTTCGGTCTTTCCAAGTATTTCGGGGTGATTTTCAAGCATCTTTAAAGTACATTTTCAGTTATTCCAAGTATTTGAAAATGATTTTCAAGCCTCGCCAAAGAACATTTTCAGTCTTTCCAAGTACTTGGGGGGCTGTTCAAGCATCTCCAAAGGACATTTTTGAGCTTTTCAAGTATTTTGAGTGATTTTCAAGTGACTCCAAAGTATATTTTCAGTCTTTTCAAGTACTTCTAAGCGATTTTTAAGCATCTCCATAGTACATTTTCGGTCTTTCCAAATACTTGGAAAAGATTTTCAAGCATCTCCAAAGTACATTTTCGGTCTTTTTAAGGACTTAAGGGGTATTTTTATGCTCTTTGATAGATATTTAAATTAAACCATGTAGATTGTCATCCAGCATGCAAACTTTTGTGCTTAACTTGGAAGTTTATACTTGAAATCAGCAATTTTGTTTTGAAAAAAACCTCAAAAATGGCCTATCTTTGAACGCTTGTAACTTTTTTGTCTTTCGTCCTACGTTAAATTTGACCCCCATGTTGACGGTTTTACGTCAAATTTCCTTTCTTTTGCTGAAAACGGCGTCCTTTTATCTCTTCTAGTTTTCGAGCTATTCACGTTTAAAGTTGGAGGTTTTTTCAGAAAAAGAGCATTTACGTTATTTCGGCCCGAATTGAGCTATCGAGCTAGGCATTCCTCTAAGCATTTCGCCTAGCTTCTTTGGTCATTTTGAACGTTTCCAACGAGCATTTTCGGTGTTTCCAAGTATTTCGGAGTGATTTTCAAGCATCTCCTAAGTACATTTTCGGGCTTTCCAAGTATTTGGGAGTGATTTTCAAGCACCTCCAAAGTATATTTTCGGTCTTTCCAAGTATTTCGGAGTGATTTTCAAGCATCTCTAAAGTACATTTTCGGTCTTTCCAAGTATTTCGGAGTGATTTTCAAGCATCTTTAAAGTACATTTTCGGTCTTTCCAAGTATTTCGGGGTGATTTTCAAGCATCTTTAAAGTACATTTTCAGTTATTCCAAGTATTTGGAAATGATTTTCAAGCCTCGCCAAAGAACATTTTCAGTCTTTCCAAGTACTTGGGGGGCTGTTCAAGCATCTCCAAAGGACATTTTTGAGCTTTTCAAGTATTTTGAGTGATTTTCAAGTGACTCCAAAGTATATTTTCAGTCTTTTCAAGTACTTCTAAGCGATTTTTAAGCATCTCCATAGTACATTTTCGGTCTTTCCAAGTACTTGGAAAAGATTTTCAAGCATCTCCAAAGTACATTTTCGGTCTTTTTAAGGACTTAAGGGGTATTTTTATGCTCTTTGATAGATATTTAAACTAAACCATGTAGATTATCATCCACCATGCAAACTTTTGTGCTTAACTTGGAAGTTTATACTTGAAATCAGCAATTTTGTTTTGAAAAAAACCTTAAAAATGGCCTATCTTTGAACGCTTGTAACTTTTTTGTCTTTCGTCCTACGTTAAATTTGACCCCCATGTTGACGGTTCTACGTCAAATTTCCTTTCTTTTGCTGAAAACGGCGTCCTTTTATCTCTTCTAGTTTTCGAGCTATTCACGTTTAAAGTTGGAGGTTTTTTCAGAAAAAGAGCATTTACGTTATTTCGGCCCGAATTGAGCTATCGAGCTAGGCATTCCTCTAAGCATTTCGCCTAGCTTCTTTGGTCATTTTGCACGTTTCCAACGAGCATTTTCGGTCTTTAAAAGTATTTCGGAGTGATTTTCAAGCATCTCCAAAGTACATTTTTGGGCTTTCCAAGTATTTCGGAGTGATTTTCAAGCATCTCTAAAGTACATTTTCGGTCTTTCCAAGTATTTCGGAGTGATTTTCAAGCATCTCTAAAGTACATTTTCGGTCTTTCCAAGTATTTCGGGGTGATTTTCAAGCATCTTTAAAGTACATTTTCAGTTATTCCAAGTATTTGAAAATGATTTTCAAGCCTCGCCAAAGAACATTTTCAGTCTTTCCAAGTACTTGGGGGGCTGTTCAAGCATCTCCAAAGGACATTTTTGAGCTTTTCAAGTATTTTGAGTGATTTTCAAGTGACTCCAAAGTATATTTTCAGTCTTTTCAAGTACTTCTAAGCGATTTTTAAGCATCTCCATAGTACATTTTCGGTCTTTCCAAATACTTGGAAAAGATTTTCAAGCATCTCCAAAGTACATTTTCGGTCTTTTTAAGGACTTAAGGGGTATTTTTATGCTCTTTGATAGATATTTAAACTAAACCATGTAGATTGTCATCCAGCATGCAAACTTTTGTGCTTAACTTGGAAGTTTATACTTGAAATCAGCAATTTTGTTTTGAAAAAAACCTCAAAAATGGCCTATCTTTGAACGCTTGTAACTTTTTTGTCTTTCGTCCTACGTTAAATTTGACCCCCATGTTGACGGTTCTACGTCAAATTTCCTTTCTTTTGCTGAAAACGGCGTCCTTTTATCTCTTCTAGTTTTCGAGCTATTCACGTTTAAAGTTGGAGGTTTTTTCAGAAAAAGAGCATTTACGTTATTTCGGCCCGAATTGAGCTATCGAGCTAGGCATTCCTCTAAGCATTTCGCCTAGCTTCTTTGGTCATTTTGCACGTTTCCAACGAGCATTTTCGGTCTTTAAAAGTATTTCGGAGTGATTTTCAAGCATCTCCAAAGTACATTTTTGGGCTTTCCAAGTATTTCGGAGTGATTTTCAAGCATCTCTAAAGTACATTTTCGGTCTTTCCAAGTATTTCGGAGTGATTTTCAAGCATCTCTAAAGTACATTTTCGGTCTTTCCAAGTATTTCGGGGTGATTTTCAAGCATCTTTAAAGTACATTTTCAGTTATTCCAAGTATTTGAAAATGATTTTCAAGCCTCGCCAAAAAACATTTTCAGTCTTTCCTAGTACTTGGGGGGCTGTTCAAGCATCTCCAAAGGACATTTTTGAGCTTTTCAAGTATTTCGGAGTGATTTTCAAGTGACTCCAAAGTATATTTTCAGTCTTTTCAAGTACTTCTAAGCGATTTTTAAGCATCTCCATAGTACATTTTCGGTCTTTCCAAGTACTTGGAAAAGATTTTCAAGCATCTCCAAAGTACATTTTCGGTCTTTTTAAGGACTTAAGGGGTATTTTTTATGTTCTTTGATAGATATTTAAACTAAACCATGTAGATTGTCATCCAGCATGCAAACTTTTGTGCTTAACTTGGAAGTTTATACTTGAAATCAGCAATTTTGTTTTGAAAAAAACCTTAAAATGGCCTATCTTTGAACGCTTGTAACTTTTTTGTCTTTCGTCCTACGTTAAATTTGACCCCCATGTTGACGGTTCTACGTCAAATTTCCTTTCTTTTGCTGAAAACGGCGTCCTTTTATCTCTTCTAGTTTTCGAGCTATTCACGTTTAAAGTTGGAGGTTTTTTCAGAAAAAGAGCATTTACGTTATTTCGGCCCGAATTGAGCTATCGAGCTAGGCATTCCTCTAAGCATTTCGCCTAGCTTCTTTGGTCATTTTGCACGTTTCCAACGAGCATTTTCGGTCTTTAAAAGTATTTCGGAGTGATTTTCAAGCATCTCCAAAGTACATTTTTGGGCTTTCCAAGTATTTCGGAGTGATTTTCAAGCATCTCTAAAGTACATTTTCGGTCTTTCCAAGTATTTCGGAGTGATTTTCAAGCATCTCTAAAGTACATTTTCGGTCTTTCCAAGTATTTCGGGGTGATTTTCAAGCATCTTTAAAGTACATTTTCAGTTATTCCAAGTATTTGAAAATGATTTTCAAGCCTCGCCAAAGAACATTTTCAGTCTTTCCAAGTACTTGGGGGGCTGTTCAAGCATCTCCAAAGGACATTTTTGAGCTTTTCAAGTATTTTGAGTGATTTTCAAGTGACTCCAAAGTATATTTTCAGTCTTTTCAAGTACTTCTAAGCGATTTTTAAGCATCTCCATAGTACATTTTCGGTCTTTCCAAATACTTGGAAAAGATTTTCAAGCATCTCCAAAGTACATTTTCGGTCTTTTTAAGGACTTAAGGGGTATTTTTATGCTCTTTGATAGATATTTAAACTAAACCATGTAGATTGTCATCCAGCATGCAAACTTTTGTGCTTAACTTGGAAGTTTATACTTGAAATCAGCAATTTTGTTTTGAAAAAAACCTCAAAAATGGCCTATCTTTGAACGCTTGTAACTTTTTTGTCTTTCGTCCTACGTTAAATTTGACCCCCATGTTGACGGTTCTACGTCAAATTTCCTTTCTTTTGCTGAAAACGGCGTCCCTTTTATCTCTTCTAGTTTTCGAGCTATTCACGTTTAAAGTTGGAGGTTTTTTTCAGAAAAAGAGCATTTACGTTATTTCGGCCCGAATTGAGCTATCGAGCTAGGCATTCCTCTAAGCATTTCGCCTAGCTTCTTTGGTCATTTTGAACGTTTCCAACGAGCATTTTCGGTGTTTCCAAGTATTTCGGAGTGATTTTCAAGCATCTCCTAAGTACATTTTCGGGCTTTCCAAGTATTTGGGAGTGATTTTCAAGCACCTCCAAAGTATATTTTCGGTCTTTCCAAGTATTTCGGAGTGATTTTCAAGCATCTCTAAAGTACATTTTCGGTCTTTCCAAGTATTTCGGAGTGATTTTCAAGCATCTTTAAAGTACATTTTCGGTCTTTCCAAGTATTTCGGGGTGATTTTCAAGCATCTTTAAAGTACATTTTTCAGTTGTTCCAAGTATTTGGAAGTGATTTTCAAGCCTCGCCAAAGAACATTTTCAGTCTTTACAAGTACTTGGGGGGCTTTTCAAGCATCTCCAAAGGACATTTTTTGAGCTTTTCAAGTATTTTGAGTGATTTTCAAGTGACTCCAAAGTAAATTTTCAGTCTTTTCAAGTACTTCTAAGCGATTTTTAAGCATCTCCATAGTACATTTTCAGTCTTTCCAAGTACTTGGAAAAGATTTTCAAGCATCTCCAAAGTACATTTTCGGTCTTTTAAGGACTTAAGGGGTATTTTTATGCTCTTTGATAGATATTTAAACTAAACCATGTAGATTATCATCCAGCATGCAAACTTTTGTGCTTAACTTGGAAGTTTATACTTGAAATCAGCAGTTTTGTTTTGAAAAAAACCTCAAAAATGGCCTATCTTTGAACGCTTGTAACTTTTTTGTCTTTCGTCCTACGTTAAATTTGACCCCCATGTTGACGGTTCTACGTCAAATTTTCTTTCTTTTGCTGAAAACGGCGTCCTTTTATCTCCTCTAGTTTTCGATCTATTCACGTTTAAAGTTGGAGGTTTTTTCAGAAAAAGAGCATTTACGTAATTTCGGCCCGAATTGAGCTATCGAGCTAGGCATTCCTCTAAGCATTTCGCCTAGCTTCTTTGGTCATTTTGAACGTTTCCAACGAGCATTTTCGGTGTTTCCAAGTATTTCGGAGTGATTTTCAAGCATCTCCTAAGTACATTTTCGGGCTTTCCAAGTATTTGGGAGTGATTTTCAAGCACCTCCAAAGTATATTTTCGGTCTTTCCAAGTATTTCGGAGTGATTTTCAAGCATCTCTA